>NC_045452.1:60721776-60833454 GCF_002776525.5 Piliocolobus tephrosceles | reverse complement strand
ATCTATCTATCTATCTATCTATCTATCTATCTATCTATCTATCTATCTATATCTGGCATATATATCTTTATATGTCATATAAATCTTTAAAATACAGGTTTAAGATAAAAAATAGATTTTAAACTTCCCTTCCAAATTCAGAGTATTCTGTGTGTTTATTAATAGATTTTGGATATTTGGTTGGTCCTAATCTTTATTCCTGAAGAAATATGCAATAAAACTACCAGTAGTAAGATTAACTACAGAGAAAGTTGAATTTAAATGAATTTTTTTAAGTTTCATAAAATTCTGAGTTAGGGAAGATTTGAAAAATGTAATACTATTACTTTGAAACTCATAAAGGAATGAATGGAACATTTTTAAGGCTAAATTAGAGGAAGATATTGTTATTTCATATGTGTTTAATATATAAGGAGAGCCTCTAAAGCTGAAAGAAATAATTTGTTCTCAAGTCTGATAAATATTTATTACCTTAATTGTGTTGAGCTAATCATTTAACTGTCTTTGAAAGACCAGTTTGGCCAAATTTCAGCCTACTCAGGTCTCCATCCAAATTATGAGAGGTCAACAACAGTTAGCCATTGGTAAGATTTTACTAACTCCTTTATTTCATGATATATTTGTTCCACTGGTCTCTAAGGCATCATGTTTTTCACATTTAAATTATATTCATTTTTTAAAAGTACTTAATTCTCTAAGTTCATAGTTGGGAGATTTTAATTTGCAATTTATCACTTATCAGAGATGTTTCTGTAAAATGAGAGAAGACATTGGCCTCGGAATCGGAGTTTACACACAATATCTCCCCAAAGACCCCAGAAAATACTCAAAAAATTGGTAATGAGATTTTTTCAGAGATAGTGAGGATTTTAGAACTCTATCCTGTCACTTCCAATGTAATATTATGTTAGTTAATCGTTTATTACTACTGATTACCTTCATTCTGTCCTCTTTTAACTTTCAATTTTAATAGATTTGCTTTTGGGTATACAAAATGAAAGCAAATATTTATACCTTAAATCTGCCACTTTGTATCTTCTTCAGAACACCTTATATAAAATTGTTTCATTATACATTACTTGTTTTTGACAATTAATTTGCATTATGAGTTGTTACTCTTCTTTCATTAAGTTTTAGCTCACTTTACCAAACACTCCTGAAATTCCTTTAGCTATTTTCATTTACTATGTTAATTGTTTTATAAAATCTAAGCCAGAAGAGTTATAACTTACCTTAACAAACATTGCTTGAAGTACTGAGTTTAAAAGTTTATGTTCCAAGTTTACGAGGGAATCAATTTGCTTTTACAAATTGCAAGCAATAGGCTAGAAAATACACTTTACGAAAAAATTCAGTGGGAGAAGCATTTCTGGTAATGTATTTTCTGCTTTGATTGGTTCTTAAATTTTGATTCTTAGTGTTACAAATAGAGTTCAGATTATCAATATATGGGCATCTTTTTTTTTTTTTTTTTCTTCAGGCCAAAAGGTGTGTTTTGCTGACTTCAAGCATCCCTGCTACAAAATGGCCTACTTCCATGAACTGTCCAGCCGAGTGAGCTTTCAGGAGGCGCGCCTGGCTTGTGAGAGTGAGGGAGGAGTCCTGCTCAGCCTTGAGAATGAAGCAGAACAGAAGTTAATAGAGAGCATGTTGCAAAACCTGACAAAACCCGGAACAGGGATTTCTGATGGTGATTTCTGGATAGGGCTTTGGAGGAATGGAGATGGGCAAACATCTGGTGCCTGCCCAGATCTCTACCAGTGGTCTGATGGAAGCAGTTCCCAGTACCGGTGAGTATGGATCTTGAGCAGTTGATAGGCGTTCTGGGGAACTCCACAAGGTAGAGGGAGGACTCTGTCACCTGTAGAGGATGTCAGAGTAGGACAGGCAGAATCATTTAGTAGTCATGTATCTGAGTGTTTCTGTTACTCTCTGTTTGCAGAAACTGGTACACGGATGAACCTTCCTGCGGAAGTGAAAAGTGTGTTGTGATGTATCACCAACCAACTGCCAATCCTGGCCTTGGAGGTCCCTACCTTTACCAGTGGAATGATGACAGGTGCAACATGAAGCACAATTATATTTGCAAGTATGAACCAGGTAAGCAGTAGCAAAAGAAGGTACAGAAGATTTTGTGCATGTTTCATTGTATTAAGTTTTGTCTTTAATTTTCACTACCTGTGGCTCTTTTTGTTTTCCTGCTGTGAAATAGAAAATTATCTTGCAGCTCGTCATATCACTCGTGTAATGAAGTATATCATATGCTGTAGAGCAAACTGCCCAATGAACTCAAAGAAGAGAGTGAATAAAAACGTCTGGAGAGATGTCTTTAAGAAAAAATAATCATTTCTAACAATAAAACCGACTTTTTTTGTAAATAGATTTTGTAAACAATAAATATCTGTTTTAAAATATTTTAAACGTTACTATAATATGTGGGAAGTAGATGTAAGTCACCAAAGCACCTATAGACTTACACACGTGAGCAGCACTTCTTTATCTGATTTTAAGAGAACAAAGCACTTTCTCCTGGAACATTTGCTTATCATTTTATGGTATAATACTTGACATGTGGTACTCAGTAAAAATAAGACTATCATAGCTCATTGCCCCATAGTGGAAAAAAGCAGGAAGATATGATTCGTTCTCCCTGTGATTCCTATTCTTGAAACATGCCTCCTCAGTGAGCTTTCTTTTGAAATCTCTCACTACTTGCCATACGCAGCAAATGGGAATCTTACATTGACGTGAGCTATACTGGCATGGGTTCTAGATGTTAAAAATAGTCAATTTGAATTACTTTGAATAGGATAGATCATCTGAATTCATATTTGATTGAAAGAGAGACTAATACAAACTCCGTGGACTCATTTTGTAAAATCATCTGAGAAAGTCAAGTTAGATCCTTAGGCTTTGAGATTTCTTTGCTGTTTTTCTCCTCCACAGTGTTTGAAAGTCTCATTTTAACTCTTCTGAAGAGGTGTCTGCTTGAACTCATAATACATGTTCACAGAAGGCAATTATAGTTGAATACTGCTGCTTCCATTATTCTCTTGAAATTACATGATTCTTTTTCTCTTAATACCGTAAAGCACAAAGGGTTATTTGGATTAGGCTTACCCTTGTCTTACATTTATCCTGCTCGAGTGTATTAGCCAACTTTTTATATCCCTGGTGAGTTTATTCTTTAACCATCTTGGTTGCTAAACCCATCATTACCCTCCAGGAAGCCTTTGCAAAACTGAGTCTGTTATGCGCTTATGTCCTTTATTTTTCTCTTGGAGAAATATAAAGTTGAAATTCTCTAATATTTTAAATTTGTGACATTCTATGTACTTAAGACTATTGAATAATACAAGTACAATATTATGCATTATTCTTAATATCACATTGTCGCCTTCTCCTTTCTTTTGAATTCAAAGGTCAATTATTTGACCCTTCATTGTATTATATTTATTTTATTTTGCATTCAAATTGATGCCATTATTTAGCACACTATAAATCTTACAATCTTCTTTACTTGTTTATGTATTAGGTAATCTAGGTTTACATTACTCATGTAAGAGCATTTATGATACAAAATTATTCTTTCTTTATCTTCTCCATTCTACCCAAATCTTCAAATAATTTATATTTATTAAAATATTCTTTTATGTAGTTTTTGTTTTGAAGCACATTCACAGCTTTACTGCTGGCCTTATTAATGTGCTCAGGATTTTTATTTTTTAGGTCATGATTTAATCTTTTTTGTATTTTTATTTCTATTTAGTTAACCCTCCTTGAGCTTAGTGTTTGCTTTGTAAAGGATGTTGGTTTGATTAAATTCCTTGGTTATATAATTACCAAGTTTTATGTGTTTACCAATTTTTAGTGATATTTTGCCTAATATTTATATTATTTGTTTAAAAATACCAGTTGACGAGGCATAGGTGACTAAGTTCTCTAGAAGAGTACATAGAGTCTAGGACTGAATCTGAAACCCAGAGGAGGCTATTAAAATGTCAGGGTAAAATTTGTGTACAAGAGTAACAAATATTACTACAAAATGGTATATGATTAAACTTCCAACAAAGGGGGACTCTATGACATTATAAGGCAATGTAAGAATGGTAAACATTAAATTAAAATTCTTCTCTATCTTAAAGACTACGTAAGATGTTACATGTGTTCTTATTTCAATTGACAAAAGTAGAGAGTCACACTTTTGGAACAAATGGAAACAAATTTATGTTTTTTAAAATAATTCAATTTACTTTCATTGAATTATTTATTAACAAATAGCTCCTTAAGGAAAAGAAAAATAGAAAATAGAGCAGTACCAAATCATGACAAGAAACTTCAACAATTTTAAAGTGTGTGGCAAGAGGAGAAAATATCAGGAATAATAGATAACGGATGCTGGGCTTAATACTTCAGTGATGGGATGATCTGTGCAGCAAAGCACCATGGCACATGTTTACCCATGTAACAAACCTGCACATTCTGCTCATGTACCCCTGAACTTAAAAGTTAGAAAAACAATAAAAAATAAAGTGTGTGGCAATTAAAGAGATATCTATAAAACTAGGGAAAGAAGCAACTTGCAAGCTTTAATTTAGTGTTATTATTATTATTTTTAAAAGTGGACACTATTGAAAAGCAAATCTAAGGACGGTGTTGTATGTGCAGAACAGAAATGTGGCTTAGAACACTGTTGCTCGAATCATCAATTCCAAATTCAATCCACATATGGTCATCTGCTGATTATTATTGCAAGGGGAAACCTAAATAATACACTGATATTAGTAAAGAAATTATCTTGCTTGTCTCTGAATTGCATTTAATATATCACACTCTTATGTTTGCCAATTCTTGGTTAGCCTTGCTTAACTTTGTGCCTGGTCCACCATTATTGCCTGCAACAGCATATCATCAGCACAGACCCACTGTTGATTGCTAATTACAGTTTGGAGTTTTAAGGGAGAATGTATCAACTCCATCTTTTATTCAAAGATAATTAAATGCTGACTTTAGAGTTAGATCACTTCACGTAAATTTAAATTCAGAATGTATTTTATTAGCTGTAAGCTGTTCAGAAATCAAAATTGTGATGTTTTTATTATTTTCTAATATAATTTCATATTTATATGTTTTCAATTCTCTTGTTTAGTCATTATATATGCTGGTGTTTCTTATTATTTACAGAGATTAATCCAACAGCTCCCGCAGAAAAGCCTTATCTTACAAATCAACCAGCAGACACCCATCAAAATGTGGTTGTTACTGAAGCAGGTAATTACTTCATGTGTCCTTAACTTCGTCAAGAAATGAACTGTACTTTCAAACACTGCTTCATGTTGACCCAGTGAAACTTGTCTTGCCTGGAGAAGTGGTTCACTAAGTATGGTCCTGTGGAAATTTACTTTTGAACTAGGTTAGAAAAAATTATGCTAAGCTAGTATTTGAATAGAAAAACTTGTTTTGTTTTCTTCAGAGTGGTACTAAACTAAGTGATCCACATTAAAATTTGGGTCTGGTCAGACACAGGAGCTCACACCTGTAATCCCAGCAATTTGGGGGACTGAGGTGGGTGGATCACTTGAACCCAGGAGTTCGAGACCATCCTGAGTAACCTGGCGAGATCCCGTCTCTGCAAAAAATACAAAAAATTAGCCTGGCATGGTGGTACACATCTGTAGTCCTAGTTACTGGGAAGCTAAGGTGGGAGAATCACCTGAGCTTGGGAAGTCGAGACTGCAGTGAGCAGTGATCGTGCCACTACAGTCCAGTTTGGTCAACAAAGTGAGACCCTGTCTCGAAAAAAGCAAACAACAACAACAACAAACAAACAAACAAAAACACCACCACCAACAACAAAAAAACTTTGGATCTACAATAAATTTCTCTAACAACACATAGATGTCATGATGCAAACTGGCACATTCAGTGGAGAGCAAACAGGGGTGTGCTGGTAAATGATTAGGGATTGGTTGAATCCTTAAATTGCTTGAAGTCAAACAAGAGTGGGTAGAAACAGCAAATTATCGCTCAGATGCCCCATTGCTCATGAGTTTGTCTTCTGCTAGTAAATGAAGTGATGCACAGTTAAGTGGCAAGCTTTATCTGCATCTGGTCCACTTTGACCAGAATTATTCAGATTAGCCATGATGATGACTTTTAATTTACAAGCTAAATGCATAGTTCTTCAATTTGCTTTTTTTTTGCATAGACATGATATTAAGGCTTAGTGCTTTTCACTTTTCAGGTGCCTGGTTTTAAAACCATTCAGAACATCTAAACCTAATTAAAAAAGATCAGTAGACTGGGCACAGTGGCTCACACCTGTAATCCCAGCACTTTGGGAGGCCAAGGTGGGTGGGTCACCTGAGGTCAGGAGTTCAAGACTAGCTTGGCCAACATGGTGAAACCCTGTCTCCAGTAAAAAATACAAAAATTAGCTGGGCATGGTGGCAGGTGCCTGTAATCCCTGCTATTTGGGAGGCTGAGGCAGGAGAATCACTTGAAACCAGGAGGTGGAGGTTACAGTGAGCCGAGATTGTGCCATTGCACTCTGGCCTGGGAGACAGAGCAAGACTCTGTCCCCCCCTCACAAAAAAAAAAAAAACAAAAATCGCTTTAGAAATATTTTTTCTCTTATGAAATTGATCAAATGTTTATTAAAGTAATTTTAAGTTGTATGGAATTACAGTGTCACAGTTTTTTAATTTTACTAAGAATACCTAGCATTATCAAATGTGATGGAACAGGATTAAAAAATGATTCATGTTAGAATTTAATTAAGATCAAGTCTTTGTGCTGCCGGAGTCTTGTGTCTCTGAGTCATGACTGTATCATCAGTTAATATGTACATATTTCAGTTTAATCCCAGTGACTCTTGTATGCAATCATGACACTAAGCTTATTGGCTAGGTAATTACTTACCCAATATATTTATAATAATTTTAATAATTATTATTTTTAATAAGTACTTATTTTTGTAAGTAATGATTCAGAAGGAGTAATGAAATGAGTTAGCTAAGATTATTAATGAAAGCTAGTCCATGTCTGAGTTGTAGATTTAATAAGAGTTTTGGAAGTATGGATATCAAATTGAAACAGTTTGATATCACTACAATTCAGTACAATTCAATTTTCAGTACAGTAAAACTTTGTTTTAAATTTTTACCAAAATATGAATACAGTCATGTGCCACTTAACAATGGGGATATGTTCTGAGAAATGCGCCATTAGACGATTTTGTCGTTGTGCGAACATCATAGAGCGTACTTAAACGTAGATTGTATAGCTTACTACACATCTAGGCTGTTTGATATGGCCTATTACTTCCAGGCTACAAACCCCTGCAGCATGTTACTGTACGGAATGCTGTAGACAATTGTAACACAATGGAATTTATATATCAAAACCTATCTAAACATAGAAGTGTATAAAATAGGATATCAAATATAAAAGATGGTACACCTATAGAGGGCAGCTCCATTATAATCTTATGGGACCACCGTCATATACGTGGTCCATCACTAACTGAAATGTCACTATGTGGTACATGACTGTATATTATTTCATTAGATTTTTCAATATTTTGAGAAGAACTTTAGGGCCAATTTATTGAAAATTCTATTTCACCTTAATTTTTTCAAACATCCTTACATATTTTTGCATTAGAATTCTTCCTCAACTGTCTTTTCACATGAAGACTGTTTTATTTTGTAGGTATAATTCCCAATCTAATTTATGTTGTTATACCAACAATACCCCTGCTCTTACTGATACTGGTTGCTTTTGGAACCTGTTGTTTCCAGATGCTGCATAAAAGGTAAGTAACTCATATATGTAGAGACAATTTGAAAAACTTTAAATAGGTTTTCAGTAATGTTTTAAAGCTATTAGTATAAAGTTAATTATATTTTAATTTTCCTTAAATCCTATACATACAATCCTGTACATACAATCTAATAAGATATACATTGAGGATAGGATTAATGTAATACATCATTTAATCCTCACAAGACTTATTAAGCAGTTACCCTTCTGCTTGTATTTCTCAGTTGAGAAGATGGTGTCTTAGATGGGTTACCTAGTCTGCCTTGGTTACCTAGTCGTAGCTAGTGTCCATACTGAATCTGAAGTTTGGATGTTTGTAAACTTCCAACATATGCACTCTACTATACTGTTTTTTGTTATGAAGTATAAGAATTAATGCTAAACTTTTCCATCTAGACATCAAGCTCTATGTAAGACTTGATATTTGTGGATTCATTTTGTATTACTTTTCAAAAATCAACTCACAGGTTTCTGTTTTATTTCAAAAAGATATTTTAAGAATAGGAAATAAAATACAGTGGTTCAAACAGGGCACTTTTTGCCAGGTATCTTGAAATAAAATCCTATATTTTACCAGCAAGATTTCTGGGAGATTATTATGGCTTTTGTATCTGCTTACCCATACTCTGGAATTAGAGAAGTTTTTCCATGTGTCCCAATATTTTAATAAAAATGAAACAAAATTCAATAAAATGAAAATTTATTTCATTTTCAAGTAAAAAATGAAATATAAATATGTGTCAAAAGAAAAAAAAAGAAAAGCTGTTCTGTTTATATAAGAGCATGTTTGCTAGAATAAGCTAGACATCTTTGTCTGAGTGGTTTAAATAAGAACTCATCAAGAGAATGCCTCCATCAAGAAGGACCTGCAAAAATGCATTTTTCTCTTTTGACTTTACTTCATCTTCTTCTTTTCCTGAAATAAACCGTAAAGAACCCATTAAGTAACAAAAGACCCAGAAAAAAATTAAGTAATTCTTAAATGAAATACTAATTCTACACAAAAGTCACATTAATAACCATTTTTTAACCATTTAGAACATTTTTGTGCTTTTTATAAACTTTCTTGGCTTATTTTCCATACATGTTAGATGACTGTAGAATAAAGTTGTGTTGATCTTACTTATTTGGATGGAAATCTACAAACCATACAGTTTGGACACAGTATTTTATTAGTAACCAAAACAGTTAAATCTAAGTGAATTAAGTAATATTTTAAAAGGGTGATGGTCAGGTGTGTTTAGAAATAGTTCTTTTTTCTCTTTGAGGGAATTCTGCAATGTCTGGTAGATGGAGAGGAGGGGATGGGGAGACGTCTGTGAAGATTGAGGCAGATGCTGGGAACTGGGGCTGGGGTGGTCAGGGAGGAAGTAAGTGCACAACACAGTGAACTGGGACAGACACTTTTGGTCCAGGCAAGAGATTATCCCGAGGAAACCAGCCCAAAGAAATCTACTTTTGACAGGGCATCCAGTAGAGAATGACTTGGGTGCATCACCTGAGGTCGGGAGTTTGAGACCACCCTGGCTAACATGGCAAAACCCCATCTCTCCTAAAAATACAAAAAATAGCCAGGCGTGGTCGTGGGCGCCGATAATCCCAGTTACTTGGGAGGCTGAGGCCGGAGAATCGCTTGAACCCGCGAGGTGGAGCTTGCAGTGAGCCGAGATCACGCCACTGCACTCCAGCCTGGGCAACAGACTGAGGGTCTGTCTCAAAAAAAAAAAAAAAAAAGAGAGAGAGACAGAATGACTTAGGTAAACCCAGTCACAGGGAACTGCTGCAGGTGCCTGAAAAATTATCATGTTGTGGAAAGACAGAAGATAGCAGAACCCTAAGCACAGGCTGGAAATGTGGGCCAGAATGCCAAATCTGACAAGGGTGAAGCTGTATCTCAGATCTGGAGGAACTCAGATACTGTTATGTTACCAAAGCATGAATCTGCTATTTAACCACAGCAGTTTCAGAGACTGAGGCATCAGTAAGCTTCCAGAAATCAAGTGACTTAGGTGCAGAGCCGGAGAACTGAGGGGAAGAGGGGAATAGTCACAGCCGTACACATAGTATAATACCATTGTTTTGATGATTTGACATTAAATTCAGCATACATTAGTGACAGGAGACTCAAGGAGCAAGATGATTTCCAAAATAAAGGTTTTTATTGGTGAATGAAACAGAAATGGTTAATATTGTGTCAGGCACATGTTTGTATGTGTGGAACCAACCCAAATGCCCATCAATCAATGAATGGATAAAGAATCTGTGGTATATATATATGATGGAATACTACTCAGCTATACAAAGGAATGAATTAATGGCATTCACAGTGACTTGGGTAATATTGGAGACTATTATTCTAAGTGAAGTAATACAGGAATGGAAAACTAAACATATGTTCTCACTCATAAGTGGGAGCTAAGCTATGATGATGCAAAGACATAAGAATGACACAGTGGACTTTGGGGACTCAGGGGGAAAGGGTGGGAAGAGGGTGAGGGAAAAAAGAATACAAATTGGGTACAGTGTATAGTACTCAAGGGATGGGTGCACCAAAATTTCACAAATCACCACTAAAGAACTTACTCATGTAACCAAACACCACCTGTTCCCCCATAACCTATGGAAATAAAAAATTAAAACAACAACAACAATAAAAACAACAACAACAAAAATGAACTCCAAATTAGGAAATGTCAAACAAGAAAAGATATGTTTTGTTTTCTCTATCATTCACAAGAACTGTTTGCCGTCTTCACATATTTGAATAATCTAGAAGTTTTTGGAAGAATGGGAAAATATACTGATAAGAGGAGGAGGAGTCTTTCATAAATAACTGTCTGAGATATCCCCCTTTGGACCAAGACATGCTTAGTTTAATAAGAAGTTTTAGGCACTAAACTTATTTTTTCTTATGTTTTTCAGTAAAGGAAGAACAAAAACTAGTCCAAACCAGTCCACACTGTGGATTTCAAAGAGCACCAGGAAAGAAAGTGGCATGGAAGTATAATAACTCATTGACTTGATTCCAGAATTTTGTAATTCTGAATCTGTATAAGGAATGGCATCAGAACATTAGCTTGGAATGGCTTGAAATCACAAAGGATCTGCAAGATGAACTGTAAGCTCCCCCTTGAGGCAAATATTAAAGTAATTTTTATATGTTTATTACTTCATTTACAAAATACGCTGTGCTAATAATGGAGTGAGACCTGCTTATTTTGCTAAAGGATGCACCGAAACTTCAAGCAAATGAAATGGACAATGCAGATAAAGTTATCAACACATCAGGAGTATGTGTGTTAGAAGCAATTCTTTGTATTTCTTTCACCTTTCATAAGTTGTAATCTAATCAATGTAATGTATATTGTATTGAAATTTACAGTGTGCAAAAGTATTTTACCTTTGCATAAGTGTTTGATAAAAATTAACTGTTCTAATATTTATTTTTATGGCATCTCATTTTTCAATACATGCTGTTTTGATTAAAGAAACATTACTGTTGTCAACTGAATTCACACACAGACACAAAAATGTAGTGCTATAGAAAAAGTTTGTTTTCTAGAAATAACTCATCTTTCAGTTTCTCTGCTTTTGGTCAATGTCTAGGAAACCTCTTCAGAAATAAGAAGCTATTTCATTACGTGTGATGTAAACCTCTTCAAACATTTTACTTAGAGGCAAGGATTGTCTAATTTCAATTGTGCAAGACATGTGCCTTATAATTATTTTTAGTTTTAAATTCAACAGATTTTTTAATAATGTAACTTTGTTAACAGGTGCATAAACAGTAATGCAGTCAATCTGAACAAAAGTGGTGGCATACACAATATAAATCATATGTCTTCACACGTTGCCTATATAATGAGAAGCAGCTCTCTGAGGGTTCTGAAATCAATGTGGTCCCTCTCTTGCCCACTAAACAAAGATAGTTGTTTGGGGTTTGGGATTGACACTGGAGACAGATATTATCAAAGTTTGTCTACGGTTTCCCTAGCTGTATTTAGCCTCTAACTATATTAGTATACAAAGAGGTCTTGTGGTTGAGACCAGGTGAATAGTCACTATGAGTGTGGAGATAAGCACAGCACACAGACATTTCAGGAATGAAAGGAACTATGAAATCATGTGGAAATGGGTTTGAACCCATCAGTGATCGCATATTCATTTATGAGGGTTTGCTTGAGAGAGAAAATGGTGGCTCCTTTCTGTGTTATCTCCTAGTTTCTTCAATGCTTATGCCTTGTTCTTCTCAAGAGAGTGTTGTAACTGCCTGGTCTTCATATGTCCCTGTGCTCCTTTTGACAAAATAAAGAGTTCTTGTTTCTGAAGAATGATCACTAGTCCTGTCTAAACCTCTTATGTGAAGAAAAGTACAGATATGTTTGAATCGATATATAAAGTTGGAAACAAATTACTCTTTAAGTGTGATGATAGTGGAAGGTGTGGTTATGTCTAATATTTTCCCTGTTAATTTTTTTCAGCTAAATAATAAAGTATTTTCCTTAACACATTTCACAACTAGCAGTTGTTGGCAAAGCTAGGAGGCAAAAGAGAAATCAATGGGCATTGCCCATTTTCAACTGCTCAGAGACTGAGAGAATGAGCAGCTGCATTTGAAGCTGAGATTGGCCAACATGCAGCATTCCTCTTTCTTCTCTTGGCTACCTATCTTTCTGGGTAGAACTGGAGACCAGCTGCTGGGACCTAACGTTTTCCCTCCAAACTACTATCCTGTATTTCTCCCTCTAGTGTGGACATAGTGGAGGAAAACTGGGTGTTCCCCCTTGTCTTTGCCACCATGGACTATAACAGCTGCAAGGCAAAAGCAGAAAATCAGTGGGGAAATGCCTTGCTTTTGCCTTTGATCTTTATCTAGGTCTGGGTAACTCTTCTGGTATCAAAAACTAAACCTATAAGCTACTGGAGGTGGAAAATGGACTTCTATTTTATTAGCAAATGGTAGTAATCCTACTTTAACAGTTTCCTAAAATTTTAGCTAACCTTTGGGAAATGAAAAGAAATACATGGTGTATCTATTGCGTTAGCATTTTTAGAATATGTTTTTGCTGTATGTTTTGAAATGCATATGAGATATGGAACAATCTTCTGGTACTAAAAACAAATACCCTGCTGGTCAGTCTATCTTTCCCAACTGTTAGAATCAGACCATTGGAAAGGTGTTAAAAAGAATCATGTGATCAGTGGTGATATGATCTGGCAGTTTCCCCACCCACATCTCACCTTGAATTGTAATAATCCTCATGTGTCAAGGGTGGGGCCAGCTGGAGATGATTTAATCATAGGGGCAGTTTCCCCCACACTGTTCTCATGGTAGTGAATAAGGCTCGAGAGATCTGATGGTTTTATACTTGGAAGTTCTGCTGCATATGCTGTCTTGCCTGTCTCCATGTAAGATGTGCCTTTGCTCCTCCTTTGCCTTCCACCATGATTGTGAGGGCTCTCCAGCTATGTGGAACTGTGAGTTCATTAAATGTCTTTCCTTTACAGATTACCCAGTCTTGGGTATGTCTTTATTAGCAGCATGAAGATTGATTAAAACAAGTGGCTCCTGATTTTGGTCCAAAGAATGAATTCTACAATTTCTTAACAGGAATTTGCAGTCATCCATCATTTGGCCACACCTTCTTCATATAACATTTTTTCCCTTTTATCTGACTGTTTCCCAGAGAGAGAGTCTTTTGGTATGACAACACATGATTCTCTACTGACCCCTCTCCCTTAACTGACTCCTACCCACCCAGTGGATCCCGAATATCCTCTTCAATGCCTCCGTAATAATTATTCTTTCAAGGTGTAGTTCAAGTCTCCTTTCTTCCATAAGGCCAAGCCATACAGATAGGTCCCTTCTTTCAACTCCTTTTGACCTTACTCTCTTTTCTATTAATTGTCCCATGCAAGAATGTGGGTGTGTGTGGGTATGTGTGTATGTGTTTTGTATTAACTATGAATTTTTTCTCCCCAAATACATCAAAAGATTCTGTGCGGTGAGCTAAGTCAAAGTCTGAACTTATTCTGGAAATGATCCAAGAGATTAAATAAGTGAAGCGAATTCATTTATTCCACATATTTGACCTTCTCATGGGCGATTCAGCTGTGTCTAAATAAGTTTTTCACGTATTAGAACTATCCACTGTAACACACATAAACGGTGGATAGTTCTAGGTGCATTTCTTTGGTATGTCCGATTATTTTTTTGAGACTTAAAAATACTAGCATGAAATAGACAGTATACATAATCTAGGTAAAATTCATCTAATAAACAATGACCATATCAGTTAATTTATATTTTATTTAATTAACTTATTTAAGAGGAATGTAAAATCAATTTAGTCCAGGCCTGTGACATAAGCTTACAATGAATAGTTTCTATTAGTGGGGAAAATACTAAGGTTATGCATATGTTGAAATAAGAATGAATTTTGATAGAAAAGACAGAGAAACGATTGAGATTCTGCTAATAGCAAACTATACTGGAACTAGAAAATTTACGGCAGTTTATTTCCAACAGTGACATACTTTGGGTAAAACAATTTATTTTCTTTCTTTTTTTAATTCTACTCAAATTTCTTAAGTATATGGCATATGTTTTAAAATAACATCCCTTTAAATAAGAGTAAATAATAAAAATAATCATTAAGAATTTTTAAAATGAGATCTGCGAAGAAATACCTGCTCACAATGAAATAAAAAATGTATTTAATGGTATTTTAAAGTTACTCTGTGTTGCTAATTTTATTATTTTTAAAATTTTGTTTCCCTGGCCCCTAGCATTTCATTGGCATAGGTAAGAATAAAATCTTTGGGTAACTTATTAAAATTTTTGTACTAAACAATTTCCATGCTTTCTAGAGTAGAATGCGAAAATAATCTGACTTTCATGTTTGGTTTAAGAAATGTTCTAATGTAGAAAACTTTGTATCCATTCGGTGAACCTTGAGGCCCTGGTGTACACTCCCGGGCGATTAGGCAGGGCACACTGGTATCCAAATGAGGTCACACCAGCCAGGAACCACCTGTTGTTTTCTTGGCACATTAACGGTCCTCCTGAATCCCCCTAAAGAGTAAATTGCAAAACAAAATTGTAGATATGTCATCAATTGATCTAAACCTGTAAAATTATTTGTATCAAATAAATTTAAAACTACGATTTAATTGCAAGTCATCTGTATATATTCTCACTTTCACTCTAAGTCAGGAATGAGAACCTCAGTAAGGAGGCAGAGACACTGTAACAACTAAGATATAATTTATAATTTTTGTGGTGCAGCTTTTTAGTAGAAGTTTCACCACTTTAATTAGGCATTTTAGTGGATACTAAGAATTTCTTTAAAGCACAACTATGAAAAGCATCCCAAACAAAATATTTATTAAAATCCAATCACTTTATTTAAGGAGATCTGCTGTAAGTGTCACAAAGGACATTGTGGAAAAGACAAATTATTTCACAATATACTCTTCGGAAAAATTAGGAACTCACTTATAAAGTAGATTTTAGTTCTCTTGGGCAGCATTATCGTTTTTGGGGCTCAACAAACACCATCCGATTTGAAAAACATTTCAACTGAAATAAGGAAGTCTGTGATATAATTTTTAGTGATAATTACTCATGTTTTCATCTGAGATTTCAAACTAAGAAATGTCTTTAATTTTTATGAATATTAATTACAGCAGATCCTAGTAAATTACATAGATTTTATTTGCATATGATTCCTGTGTAATGCAATAATACAAACATATAATATCATTTTTTAATGACATGAAATTGACAAGTATTTTTCCTGTATTAATTGGGCATATCTTTTTAATTAATTATTTTTATATTTATGAAGACATTTAAAGTTGTATGTGTTTTGAAATCATTGGTATAACAGAATATTTCAATCCCAGCTTGATGCTAGAAATTATCCTAAGAGACTTTTCGTCTGATCCGTTATCATCTTTGGGCCCTGTATTTAAAGAAAAAACTGTAGTCTATCAAAGCACCTTTTTTCCCCCTCCATACACAGGAACATAAATTGCACTGGCGACCATGGGTTACCAACATTCTAGTGTAACAAATGTGTTCAAACTGTTTGAAAGCAGCGACTGTGATTTCTAGTTCTGCCTCCCAAGCCCTTAATCTGTAATATAGGTTCTGAAATATTTATGGAACAGTATCTATCCAAGGATCAAAATACATTGTATGTGACTTGGAAATTATTAAAAATCAACTTCAGCTGTTTGGATATTTTTAAAAGGAGTCGTTTGTTTTTTCACATATCTTCTAAATTAATTTAATTTTTTGATAGACAAAAGGATCCAGATAGAACCAGGGTTTTAACTTACCCAGAACATATTGGGCTAGTTGCAGTTACTCAAGGATCCTACGGCAGACTTGTTGCCTATTGGCTGGGTGGTGTATCTGGTTGAGAGGCCTCAGTCTGTTTCCATTCCTTCCTGTCATCTAACTATACCACATCAGTTTAGTTATGTAACTTCTCCTTAACTTAATTTTCTTTTCTTTTCTTTTTTTTTTAATTTTACTTTAAGTTCTGGGATACATGTCCAGAACATGCAGGTTTGTTACATAGGTATACATGTTCCATGGTGGTTTGCTGAACCTATTGACCCACCCTCTAAGTTCCTTCTCCTCGCCCCCCAGTCCACAACAGGCCCTGGTGTGTATTGTTCCCTGTCCTGTGTCCATGTGTTCTCATTATTCAACTCCCTCTCATGAGTGAGAACATGCAGTGTTTGGTTTTCTGTTCCCGTGTTAGTGTGCTGAGAATGATAGCTTCCAGCTTCATCCATGTCCCTGCAAAGGACATGATCTCATTCTCTTTTATGACTGCATAATATCTCATGGTGTATTTGTGCCACATTTTCTTTATTCATTCTATCATTGATGGGCATTTGGGTTGGTTCCAAGTCTTTGCTACTGTAAATTGTGCTGCAGTAAACATACGTGTGCATATGTCTTTACAGTACAATGATTTATATTCCCTTGGGTATATACACAGTAATGGGATTGCTGGGTCAAACGGTATTTCTGTTTCTAGATCCTTGAGGAATCGCCACACTGTCTTCCACAATGGTTGAACTAATTTACACTCCCACCAACAGTGTAAAAGTGTTCCTAGTTCTTCACAACCTTGCCAACATCTATTGTTTCTTGACTTTTTATTAATAGCCATTCTGACTGGCATGAGATGGTATCTCATCGTGCTTTTGATTTGCATTTCTCTAATGATCAGTGATGTTGAGTTTTTTTTTATATGTTTATTACCTTTCCTTAATTTTCTGATTTGTTCAGTGAAGGTATTAATATTTCATTATTGCACTGTCTCAGAGATATAATGAGTACTTCAAAAATATGCATGGGGCCAGGTGCAGTGGCTCACACCTGTGATCTCAGCACTTTGGGAGGCCGAGACAGGTGGATCACCTGAGGTCAGGAGTTCAAGATCAGCCTGGCCAACATGGTGAAACTCAGTCTATACTAAAAATAGAAAAAATTAGCCAGGTGTGGTGATGGGTGCCTGTAATCCCAGGTACTCGGGAGGCAGAGGCAGGAGAATCACTTGAATCCGGCAGGCGGAGGTTGCAGTGAGCGGAGATCGTGCCACTGTGCTCCAGCCTGGGCAATAAGAGCAAAACTCTGACTCAAAAATAAATACATAAATATATTTTAAAATATGCATTAATTTACAGAACATAAAGTATTAACCTTAAATTTACGTTTCTAGTGAGATGCTATATTTATAAGTAAAAAAAAGAGTACCTTCTTGAGTGTCTGAGTGCAAGGGTTGGTGACCATCTTTGTTCAGAACAATACTTCTCATACTTTAGTGTGCATCAGAATCTCCTGGAAGATGTGACAAACACACATAGCTGTTCCCACTCTCATAGTTTCTGATTCAGCAGATATGTGATGGGACCTGAGAATTTGCATTTCTAGCAGATTCTCAGGTGGTGCTGCTGGACTGGAGGCCACAAATTGAAAGCCATTGGTATAGAATATGGCTTGGAATGGCAGGTAGAGTGTCCTTCACTGAATTTTATGTAGAGAAGATATTCTCCAGCCATTGATGTTGCCTTTAAATCCAAACTACTACCATTAAAAGGCAAGCCTTTGGTAAGTCAGAAGATATGCCTGGTGTGGATGACTAATAAGGCACATTCTTTGCCATCGTAAGGCTAAAAAATGATGCTTCGAAGAACTTATCCAAATAATGTATTTGAACGGTAATAACGTGTTCACAATTTTAAAGAATGCATTTTTGTTTAGTCAGTTAATCCTGTTATAAAACATAGTATTAAAGTTGAACAAAGAAAATCATGTGACAATCGAGCATATTAATTACTCAATTATGACAACATTTTATTATACAAGGTATTACCTTATGTAGGACATTTCTTACTTGCCAATGAATAAGATGCTTAGACTGTGTAGAATCCGAGCTAACTATAAGATTTCAGAGACCTGGCATGAGTTAATGACTTAATGTAACCCTAAAATCAATAGCATCAGCTGTCATATTTTCTGCCTAGTGCATGAGGTGTCTGCCACACAATCCCCATTAGCTGTAATTGAAGTTGTCCAGATGATTTCCCTCCTGCACAAGAATTCTATAGACCTCCTTCTAAGTGGCAATATATCTTACCTTGAGCACACTTTTCATTTCAAAAAAGAAGTATAAGACCCGGAGACAAATTTTAAACAAGAAAAAAGCCATCTTATTTGTCTTGAATTTGCAAGTATTTATCAAAGCAGAATAAATGTAAAACGAAGCTGGAAATTTAACACACCTGAAGACATTGATTTAACGAGAGGACTTAGACACAGATGATCTGAATAAGCATCAATTTATATGGCTTGTCATGTGTTGGTAGCAGGACATATATGTGTTAATATATAAAATAACTTGCTACACTTTAACACGGTGAAACCATTTTCCCATGACATAAACTGCTATTTCTTCATTTAGAGAGTATTCATTTGGTCGGTAATGCTAGCAGGTTGAATCTAATCCAGCAGACATTAAAGCATTGATATGTTATTAATTTTCAAATATAGAAAATATGCCAGAAGATTTATTTGCTAAGTTTCATAATAAAAACTGTTAACATTTTTGAGTAATTGCTTGATGCCTTACATGGATTATCTCATTTAAACCTCTCCATAAACCCTAAGTGACTTGCCCAAAGTCTCACCAATAAGTGTTACGGCCAGGATCAAACAAGAATAGTCTGAACGTAGAATCCATGCTCTTCATGACTATCCCATGCTGTACCTAAAAATGAATTACAGTTCTAAAATCTAGCAGAACTTCCCTTTTTATTTACTGTGTGTACTTGGGTTTCATGGAGCTAACAGATAGGAACATTATTTTTAGGTGGCAAGATGTTTCAGTGAAGTAGTATGTGGGTGCACACGTATGTTTATTGCGGCACTATTCACAATAGCAAAGACTTGGAATCAACCCAAATGTCCATCTGTGACAGACTGGATTAAGAAAATGTGGCACATATACACCATGGAATACTATGCAGCCATAAAAAAGGATGAGTTTGCGTCCTTTGTAGGGACATGGATGCAGCTGGAAACCATCATTCTTAGCAAACTATCACAAGAAGAGAAAACCAAACACCGCATGTTCTCACTCATAGGTGGGAACTGAACAATGAGCTCACTTGGACTCGGGAAGGGGAACATCACACAATGGGGCCTATCATGGGGAGGGGGGAGGGGGGAGGGATTGCATTGGGGAGTTATACCTGATATAAATGATGAATTGATGGGTGCTGACGAGTTGATGGGTGCAGCACACCAACATGGCACATGTATACATATGTAACAAACCTGCACGTTATGCACATGTACCCTAGAACTTAAAGTATAATAAAAAAAAAAAAAAAAAAGAAAGAAAGTAGTATGTGGGTAAGAGTTTTTTTTCTAATGGCCACACAGGTCAAGAGCTATTGACACTTCAAATTTATTGCAATATTGACATTAGCACTACAGCAAGGTCAAGTTACTACATTTCTAATATAAAGTGTAAATGATAATATCAAAACCAGAGCCAGGGTTATGCCAGTCTGTTAAGTTATTTACTTCCCCTTTTGTTAGCTGTAAACTGACTAACTAGGCTATGCAGGTTTTCATCAATAAATGACTTCAGGTTACTGTACCCCTGGATGATATTCTAAACTCAGGGTTGAAATTTAGAGGCCCATAGACTAAACCAGCCCTCAGGCCCTGTTTTTGCTTGTTTGTTTTAAGTTTGCAGGGGGTTTAAAATAATTGGAAATTTGAAAAGAAATGCTTTTAGATAAGGTACATACTTTCTGGCTCGACCCAGGTCCACCGCTCATTTTAGCTGGCTGCCTCACACATTCAAGTATTATGTCTAGTCTCCAAAGACATCTGATTTGTAACCTATTTTCTTAAAAAATTATTTTTGTTTCCAATGCTCAGGTCTACCCAATAGGATTATGCAAATAAGCAAAAAGTAATAGTTTTGTAAAAGAAGAGAAATAAAAGAACCTTGATTATTTCTTTACTCCCAAGTTATTGTTAAGCAATGAAATAACTATAACACCAGTGCTTTCTGAAAATGTACAGTGAGAAGTTTTACATCTTTACCTGACAAGAATCTATTCCTCCTTCTTCATAGCCTGCACATATCATATTTTCAGTAATGTTATATTCTGGCATCTGCTGTTGGCATTTCTCGTTTGATAGAAGAGGAACATCAGCTTCTTGCAGTATGTTTGCAGTACTACCTGCTCAAAATGGAGAATGCAGCCAGTCAGTCAGAAGTGATCAACATGCATCCTTGAATGAACTACCATCAGTCTTATTTATTCCAACATTTCACTCTCATTATCAAGTACTGTGTGTATATATAATGGAACTAAATACTAAACCTTGCACACTAAAGCACATAATAAAGCCCATCTGTGGATTTTGCCAAATGGATAACAGGAAAGCTCTTCTTTCTTACCGAAGGGCTAGTAGGAGCGACGGATTAGACTCGATGGTCTTTGGGCATCTTCAGTGATTTTAAACAGTTACAGGATTGCTCATGGGGGAAAACGCTCACCAACACAAACTGTTTCACTCAGGGAAATTAGCAACGGCTCAGAAATCCAGAAGTGCTTTTCATTTGGCACCTGAGGAGGTGCTCGCTTCCGTATAATAGCATTCAGCTTCTTTGTGGTGCTGTGTGAGTGAGCAGGTGCACATTGAGCAGAGGACAAAGCTCAGATGAACTATGCCCTGGTCTAGGGGCAATCAGCTTGTCATCCATACCCAGGTGAAGAGAAAGGAGGCATTTAAAAAAAAATAAAGCAGAGTGTACTTGCCTTCTTTTTACAAAGTGATTCATCCACTAGAAGTACGAATCTCTGTTTGCTGAAACACTAATCCCAAGAGAGATATGAAACAAGCAGGTGTCTAGTGCCTCAGAAAAGGTAGATGATAAGCACTTTCTAATAATTAGCATTTCTATTTGGTTCCTCAAGAGAGGCAGAATGTTGAAGAGAAGTTAGTACATTTGACAGCCATTGATGCTGCAAAAATTTGTGTGACCTCATTTCCAGCTAAATTTAATTCATGCACTAAATGAAGGACTCAAAAGAAGAGTGTTTGTGCACATGTGCGTGTGTGTGTGTAATTTAGATGCAAAACAGATACATATGACTCAGTAGTGCGTTGGTAAATGCATATCAATTGCATCTCCAGAAAAATGAAAGCCCCATAGGTCTTCTTCTCATTTTACTGGTGTAAACACTTCCACAATGACCAATTTCAAGGTACCAGCATGGCAGTGAACATGGAGTAAGCATTATTAGATAACTTTTCAAGTGTGACAATGGACTATAAGTTAAGAAAATGAACTGGGGAGATTAAAATGGAGGAGAAAATTTGGCATCTCACTGTTATCCATTCTATGAGGATCAAGGATGACTTGACAGACTTTAATTTTGTAATAAAAACCAAGGCCACTTCTGCTGCTTGTCAATGAAGGTTAAAATTTGTTTGGTAGATGATAAAACTGTTTCATAAAGGAACATTTGAGCAGTGTCTGTTTATTGATTGCCTTGATTTAACCAACTAATATCACCTCATTTCTTCATAGTGAACAATATGTTCATGGTTTTCCTAGCTAATTAGTTAATATAATTTACTCAAAAGATTGAAAACTGGGATTTTTCTTGTCTTTTTTTTTTTGAGATGAAGCCTCGCTCTTGTCCCCCAGGCTGGAGTGCAATGGCGCAATCTCGGCTCACTGCAACCTCTGCCTCCTGGGTTCAAGTGATTCTCTTGCCTCAGCCTCCTGAGTAGCTGGGATTACAGGTGCGTACCACCACACCTGGCTAATTTTTTTTTTTTTTGTATTTTAAGTAGAGACGGGGTTTCACCATGTTGGCCAGGCTGGTCTCGAACTGCTGACCTCAGGTGATCCACCCGCCTCGGCATCCCAAAGTACTGGGCTTACAGGCATGAGCCATCACGCCCAGCCGGAAAACTGGAATGTTATGAAATTAAGTAGACAGAAATCGTAAAGCAAAGTTCATAAAATATGTGAAAGTTACCATCACTCAAGAAAGATTTAAACATGATCTAGCTGTTTATGCCTAAATGAAATTGATCTCAGATACAGTTTATTTCCTGGCTCCATACCACTCTTAGAGACTTTCTTAAGTCAATCAGACATGTATCTTTATTAACAATAAGTAAACGTAAGCCACATTTACTCAGCTTTAAAAAAAAATCCAAAAAACAAACAAAAACATTTCCTATGAAATAAAGAGTTTCAAATTTTGTTATTGGTTAATTTGTTTTTGAAGAGCCTACATTGTGGTCATAAAATGTCTTTTAGCTTGAAGTCTAAAAAGAGAGAATATCTATCTGGGAATCATTTTTACCATTAAAATTTCAAGTTTAATAAATCATAATATTTTTCAAGAAGGAGAAATATATGAATATATAGTCTTTGACTTCAGTATACTTGATGGACAGCAGACATGAGGCCTTTTCGGCAACACAGTGTCATTGCTATGAAGAACTTTTGCAAGAATTATCAGAAGAGCACTTGACTTAGAACTTTTTGCTTTCTCTTATAATAGGTAAGGACATTTTAAATGTGAGTACTTTGATTCTGAGACCCTCTACCTTTCCACAAGATTTTCTGCATTTTCATCTTAAATACATTTAGGACTTTTAAACATCATGGCTATAATTTGTTGTGACTGCAGGGATCAGGTCCTTTTATCAGACTATAGTACCTTTTCTGATACTTTATTATTTATGAGTGGTTAAAACTCTGTCCCAGATAGGGCACTCCTATTAGAAATTCCACAGCCAATGAGCCTTGTGGTTACATTTAGAGGGTATGAAGTACGAGAATACTTTTCAAAAAAAAGTATGATTATTTTTATTTATTTATTTATTTATTTTATTATTATTATACTTTAAGTTCTAGGGTACATGTGCATAACGTGCAGGTTTGTTACATATGTACACTTGTGCCATGTTGGTGTGCTGCACCCATCAACTCGTCAGCACCCATCAACTCATCATTTAGATCAGGTATTACTCCTAATGCAATCCCTCATCTCTCCCCCCTCCCCATAATAGGCCCCAGTGTGTGATGTTCCCCCTCAGGAGTCCAAGTGATCTCATTGTTCAGGTCCCACCTATGAGTGAGAACATGCGGTGTTTGGTTTTCTGTTCTTGAGAGAGTTTGCTGAGAATGGATTTCTGTGTTTGAAACCATGCAGTTAATGCTGGGGGTGAATGGTATATCAACTGATGGATACAATGTAAGATTCATGTCCAATCTGAGTCCTCTTGTCAGTAAGCAGAATTAGCATGTCCAAGTTAGAAGAGATTCCATTCTCATTTTAAGAAAATGTGAGTGTGAGGCCTTCACATTATAAATAAAGACAGCTTTATTAGTTTGGAAAATGTGACAAGTAATAATTTGGATTTTGATGAGACTTTATCATGTGATTTACAAAAAAAGTTTTTGTAACCCCAGTTTATATTCATTTTAATGAGTTTTTTTTTTTAAACTTTATCAGAGTGTTTATAATACTAAAACTAGATATTGAGTTTGGGGGACACTTGAATTCCCCCTCAAAAGAATATAGTTTTATAATATCCTCTATGCAATCTGAAGAAATTTTTAAAAACTCTACAAATATATAGGCCAGGCGCGGTAGCTCAGGACTATAATCCCAGCACTTTGGGAGGCCGAGGCGGGTGGATCACGAGGTCAGGAGATCGACACGATCCTGGCTAACACAGTGAAACCCCGTCTCTATTAAAAATACAAAAAAAAAAAAAAATTAGCCGGGCGTGGTGATGGACGCCTGTAGTCCCAGCTACACCGGAGGCTGAGGCAGGAGAATGGCATGAACCTAGGAGGCGGAGCATGCAGTGAGCTGAGATCGCCCCACTGCACTCCAGCCTGGGCTACACTGCGTGACTCTGTCTCAAAAACAAACAAACAAACAAACAAAACTCTACAAATATACAAACTCTACAAGTATTCCTTTGAAAATTCTACAGATATATAACTCTATATATACATGTACATGCTTGACAGTACTTTTAGCAGATACTGAAAAATTGTTATATAAGATTTGCAAAGATGTTGAAAGTATTCACATTATAATAGCCTGTTTTTAAGGTTTTTTTTTTTTTTGAGTTTGATAATTTACCTTGATATACAACCTTCCCCCAACCAGCAATAGAACAATTTCTTCCTGCAGGAAAAACTTGATTTTCTTCTGGTAAACAAATAGGTTGTATGTAATCTGGAAAAACAAGCAAACAGCAAAACGAACAAACAAAGAAAAAGAAAGAACAGATTTACAAGCATTTCTAACAAGTTTTAAAAATCAATAATTTTCAACATTTAATCTAAAAAACATGTACTTTTGTTTTATCCTACCTGTACAAATTTTAGACATTGGTCTTAGGGAAATAGGCATTTTAGAGGAGCACTTACTTTGACAATAGATCAGCTACCACTGGTGGCCTTTTAGGGTCTTTTACAAGTCTCCTTATTACTCTTTTTTTTTTTTTTTTTTTTTTTGAGATGGAGTCTCGCTCTGTTGCCCAGGCTGGAGTGCAGTGGCCGAATCTCCCCACACTGCTGCAAGCTCCGCCTCCCGGGTTCCCGCCATTCTCCTGCCTCAGCCTCCCGAGTAGCTGGGACCACAGGCACCGCCACCATGCCAGGCTAGTTTTTTGTGTTTTTAGTAGAGACGGGATTTCACTGTGTTAGTCAGGATGGTGTTGATCTCCTGCCTCGTGATCCGCCTGTCTCGGCCTCCCAAGTGCTGGGATTACAGGCGCGAGTCACCACACCTGGGCCCTCATTACTCTTTTATAGTGTAAAAAATGTCTTAGTTCTGGTAATCATTTATATTTTATTTTTAAATAAAATTATGGTGCTCAATAGAGAGTGGTGCCAGTTCTCTGAAAATTATGGTAAGGATGATTTTTCAGCATCAATTAATAGAAACTTGGGCAAATGTTCTGAGGCTTTTTATTTTCCCCAATTATCACCATGTTAAAAAAGCTTTTAGGAGATTGTTTTACAGGGCAATTATGGAAACATTGACATTGGTCACTGACTTTTAAAGCCCTTCTTGCATCAATTTACAAACCAACTGGCACTCTTAAGCACCCACTGCCTGTAAGACCTAGGACAGACACAAAAATGAATAAGACACAGTGCTTATCCTTAAGGATAGGGATAGACAACTAACAGTAGCAATAGTCTGCTTTCGATAAGTGCTATAACGCATGTATAGATAACACCCCATGAAAACACCGAAATGGCAGCACTTTCTCCTAACCAGGCACTGAAAACGACTTAGGAATAAAAGTCTGAATTGAGCAGAGCCCTTCATGATAAAGTTCACTTTATCAAGGGATTTCTTACACATTTTCCAAGCATTTGGAGGAAGTCCTTCATTTGCCACTCAGATAATATTACCGAATCTCCATTAAAAACTTCATCCTGCCCATGCCTGTAATCTCAGCACTTTGGGAGGCCGAGGCGGCCGGATCACGAGGTCAGGAGATCGAGACCATCCTGGTTAACATGGTGAAACCCCGTCTCTACTAAAAATACAAAAAATTAGCCGGGTGTGGTGGCAGCGCCTGTAGTCTCAGCTACTGGGGAGGCTGAGGCAGGAGAGTGGCGGGAACCCGGGAGGCGGAGCTTGCAGTGAGCCAAGAACAGGCCACTGTACTCCAGCCTGGGCCACAGCTCCGCCTTAAAAAAAAAAAAAAAAAACACTTCATCCTATGAAGGCCGGGCGTGGTGGCTCACGCCTGTAATCCCAGGACTTTGGGAGGCCAAGGGGGGCAGATCACGAGGTCAAGAGATGGAGATCATCCTGGCCAACATGGTGAAACCTCGTTTCTACTAAAAATACAAGAAAAAAATTAGCTGGGCATCATGGCATGCACCTGTAGTCCCATCTACTTGGGAGGCTGAGCCAGGAGAATCTCTTGAACCCAGGAGTCAGAGGTTGCAGTGAGCCAAGATCATGCCACTGCACTCCAACCTGGGCAACAGAGCCAGACTCCATCTCACAAAACAAAACAAAACAAAAAACCAAACTTCATCCTATGAATAACTTAATTCTTATTCGCTTTCCCCACAGAACATATGTTCCTCTCTCAGTTTATGTCTTACTCTGGCCTTTTTGGTGGGTGAAACTGCCTTTCTTTTACATGAAAAATAGAGAGGGCGTGCATAATAACAGCAACTATTTATCTGAGCTTCTCCTTTGAGTTTACTGTTATACAGGGCTCAGAGAGTTTTATTCTACTGCTTCTTTCCAGAAAGTTGGATTTAAACATCCTGATGAAAGAAATGTAATATATTTCTCTCTATTCCCTAATCCCATTTAAGTTCTAATGATTTATGTAACAAATTATCTAACTTTTATGAATTAATGCATTGACATTGATAATATTTAAAATCTAATTTTGAATTAATTTTGGCAGATAAGATGACTAAGAGTGATTTCTTTTTTTTACCTGTGTAATTCACTTTAAATTCCAGATGCATCATGGCAATGTCGTTGTCCTTTCTTCGCTTATTGTAATGAGGGTTTATGACAATTTGATCTATCAATCGAGACACTGTTTGAGGAGAGTTCAGATTTGATGTCATATGCAGGCCTAGGATTGCTGTCCACTTGGATGGCTCTAAATTTCTCCTGAAAATTATAATGAAGAAATATGAAACACTCTCCATTCAAAACAGTTACTTTCTAGAAGATCTTCATCATAGACATTTCAGAATATTTTTATATCCTGGAATGTTGTTCAATTTCTCTGAAGAGTCATCCTTTAAAAATATTTCTTAAATCTTTATTTTTCTGATAACATAAAGAAAGTCCTAATTAGTGCTAATCTCTTTCTTTCACTTCTCTTAAGTCATATGCTGAGCTCTAGTTTTAGATTGTGGTTCTCAACTATGGTTGTACATTCCAATCTCCTGGGTGCTTTTAAATAATGCTGACACCTACCTCCCCTCCTCCCCCAATTCTAATGTAATGGGTCTGGAATAGACTACCAGACAATTTAAAAAATACTTTTAAAATTAAATCTCCAAATTTGTGCTAATATATGTAATATATAGGTTGGAGAAACTCTGCCTTAGGTCACATTTCACTGTGGCAATTATGTCCCTGTTCAGGGCTTTTTCAGACAACTGTAGCAACTGTAGTATAATGGAAGGAAGTTCAGATGCATTTTCCCATGTAGAGAGTCATTGATTTCACATATAGTTAAGGTAAACAGTATGTCTTATTATGATTTTTATAATCTAACATATAAACTTGAATAATCTCCATATACAATGCTGGCCATCTATAATAATTGGTAAAGGATAACACTTGTGTTGTAGAACAGATTAAGTTGGGTACTGTATTATAATTTGAAAATGTGCAAGGACTTTCAAATGTGCTATTGGCCTGCAATTTCTTCACACAAAGGAATTATCAGCTGGAATTAAGCCAGTTAAGCCATATTCACAATGAAGGTAAAATTCAATGATTGCAATCCTAGGCAGAGCTATTGATTCAATTCTTAACAGTCACAAATGTCTCATTTAATGTGGTATTTAAATATTAAAGTCCAAGTCACTTACAGATGTATAAAGGGCATGCAGTTACTTACGTCTATCTATCACTTTGTTTTATTTACCAAATTATTATGTTTGGTCAGGTAGCAGTCATCAGTAAAGCCAGTGAGTGTCCGAGCATTCAATAAGCGCCCACTGACAACTACATTGCATTAAAACTTGAAGAAATATACCTGAGTGCTCTGGAGCAACAAAATACTACTTGCTGCCAAGTGCAATACCAAGAACTTTTGTATCTCTTCATTGAATCCTTATCAGAATTTTACAATCAGAACAAACTAGGCGCTGATTATCTAAATGGTAGGAGGTGACTTTAATTGGAGCTGTCTGACTTTAGAGCCTGCACTTACACCAGTGACTGGGGTGCCTCATACAGCTCTGAGTGGGGTGCTGTGGGAGGGATTGAGCACTAGAAGGAAGGACTGGAGATGTGGTGAGCAAGAGGGAGAGGGAAGCTCTGCTGTTGGTTTCCCTGGGCCCAGGTAGGGGAAGTTGTCTCTGCTCCTCGTAGTTGGTGGCAGCTCCTTAAGTGGCTTAGAGACTGGGCCAGGAGGTCATTAGGGTGCTGTAGAGTCTTGACAAGAGGTCTTCTTGCTTTCTCTTCTCCAGGTCAGAGGAATCTGTACTTCAGCCACGCTCGGCATCTTGATAATTTCAGACATACTGACCGCACCCCACTTCCACTGTACCCTGGGATTCCCATGTCTACCCTAGCCTATGTAGGGAGAGTGAACAGAGCCAGATCTCTTCCTTGGTGTTCTATTTCTGAACTTCTTTCTCTATCACACGTTCAGTATATTTCCTAAGTCTCAACTGGTCAGTTTTCACTTGAGTAGCCTGCCTGTTAAGACTCACAGGTAACAAGTAGTTATTTTAAAAATTGTATGATTTTTTTTACTCAACATTTACCTCACACATTTACTCAATATTTACAAAAAATTAATCTTACAATTACTATACCATATGTTTCCTATTTGGCATTTTATTAAATTTATTTATACATCATATTTTCTGTTATATTCATATAACCAATGTATTAATATTTATAATTTATAGTGCATGCATATAAACTAGATATATAAATATTAGCTATATTAATGAAATAACTTTAATATTTTCTCACAGTGTATGAGATTCATTATATATAAGTCGGAGTTAATAGAGTACACGTCATTATTCAAAACTATAGGATTGTCTCCTCAGATGTTTTCTACGTCTTTTATCTTCAGAATTTTTCATATAGAAGTTCAGAGAGGTATATGCAGTTTATTTGCTATCGATTCAAATAAATGTTAAATTAAGGTATTTCAGAGAGAGAGCATCTAAACTCCCAAATTCTTATCTTTTGTAAATGCTGTACTCTGAGAACTAACCAACATAATTACTGATATGAGACAGCTTTTAGGTAACACAGTTTAGTAATCAACATTTCCTTTCATTATTTTAAGAACTTGAGTAGAAAACCAATATATGAACCAGGAACTGTGCAGATTAAACATACATGCTTCAAGCTACTCATCTAATTTAATACAATTTACAACAATATTAATCTGACACATTCTTGATAATTTCCAAAATGTTTTATTGTGCCACATAGAAAATAGCCTCCCTTTCATGTTTTTGTTACTTCAGTATCTATGAGCAGCACCATGGATAGGAAAAATTCCGCTACCGTGTATCATTTACATCTTTCTCTCAAAGAGAAAGGTTGCTGCACGAACCTTTCTGTCATGCACTTAACTTCCCCACCACAAAACCAACACTAGCACAAGCACCACTAGTACTACTCCATCTGGCAGTAATTTTAGAGCTTTTCCTCGGTGGAAAATGACTAGAGAATACCGAACTTACAGCCAATAGTTCTTAAGTTCTATGAGCCACTTGAGGAAGTTTCTAAAACTTTAGATTTCTAGTTTCCATTTCCAGAAACCCTGATTTGGAAAGTTGGGGTGGCACTCAACAATCTGTACTTTATAATCACTGGTGGGATATTGAGCAATGCAGAAAACGTCCTAGCTTTTTTATATACCCAAATCTGAGGGGTGGTGGAAGACAGCCTTCAGAAAAATCATTTTCTTTTTTATATACTTAAATATGAGGGGTAGCAGAAGACAGCCTTCAGGAAAATCATTTAAGATGAAGAGATGGGACTTTTTATGTTTTTAAAATTTGGTCTCAAAGCATCTCCTTTCTAGTAAAGGAAGGAAGAGCTATAGGACAGAAGATAGATGGGCACAGGAGAAGGTGAGAACCACCTTGAACTGGAAATCCCCAATCCAGTAGAGGATAAGGACGGCAAAGATAGGGCATCTTTAGACAGAAGTTGGCTGAATTTACTTTGGGAGGCAGAGGCAAGTGGATCACCTGTGGTCGGGAGTTCGAGACTGGCCTGGCCAACATAGTGAAACCCCGTCTCTATTAAAAATACAAAAATTAGCCATGCGTGGTGGTGCATGCCTGAAATCCCACCTACTCAGGAGGCTGGGGCAGGAGAATCGCTTGAATTCTGGAGGCAGAGGTTCCAGGGAGCCGAGATTGTGCCATTGCACTCCAGCCTGGGTGACAAGAGCAAAACTCTGTCCAAAAAAAAAAAAAAGAAGCTGGCTGAATTTTTGCTGCATTTCACCATCTGTCCTGCACAAGCAAGATATTTATCTCAGTAGCAAGAGAAAGAGAAGCACGGAAGGCTGGAGAGGGCAGAAAAACATACACACATACACTCGTGGTCTCTGTAACCCCAAAGATGCTTCTTTGAAAAAAGATGCTTTTTTCCCATTTCCTGTGACGCAGAAGCAGCACCAGATAAGATGAACCGGTGGTGTCCCAGATGTATGTGACTATGTGCTGATGTGAAAATAACTTCACCATTCTACACATCAGGATGTCCGTTTGTAAGTGGGAATTTCAATGCAGTAGAAAGCTATATGGTAAGACAACTATGATAGAGCATCACAATAGGCTGAAAGGAAAAGAAAATCAGTGGGAATCCAAAGCTGTAAATTAAAATCTTTTTCCTGTTTTACTATTACTAAAGGTGGCAAAACAGCAACCTCGACAAATTTGCACCATGCCAACACTGATGTTTACACCCAGCACAGCATTTTTGGTCTCTATTTTTATTCTCCTCTGAATATAACGAGGATTCCTAGATGGCTAGCCAATTCTAATATTTGAGGCAACTGAACATTAGAATGCTTCTGATATATAGTGTTGTTGCCAGAGAATAAGAAAGTTTTCAAGAACATCGGGCAATTCTGAAAGGACAAAGAAGCCAGATTAAATGGAATACTATGCAGCCATAAAAAAGGATGAGTTTGCGTCCTTTGTAGGGACATGGATGCAGCTGGAAACCATCATTCTTAGCAAACTATCACAAGAAGAGAAAACCAAACACCGCATGTTCTCACTCATCGGTGGGAACTGAACAATGAGCTCACTTGGACTCGGGAAGGGGAACATCACACAATGGGGCCTGTCATGGGGAGGGCGGAGGGGGGAGGGATTGCATTGGGGAGTTATACCTGATATAAATGATGAATTGATGGATGCTGACGAGTTGATGGGTGCAGCACACCAACATGGCACATGTATACATATGTAACAAACCTGCACGTTATGCACATGTACCCTAGAACTTAAATTATAATAAAAAAAAAAAAAAAGAAATAACACTGGCCAAGTTTTAGCAAGGTGACTCTCATGTAATGATCATTATAATTACCCTAGTTAAAAGAAATGAGTTGTTTATGAAGGGCCATGTGTCTGCAATGAAACTCAAAAGAGAAAAGTTAACAGGTGCGAAAGGTAGTTTTATTGTAAAAGGAGGGTAGACAACAAGGATATGTTTAATTTTTCTTCCTTTTCATGAGCAAGGAAAAGAGTTTTATATATGTGAATATTTTTATTTAATTTTAAGTAGAAATCTGTTTTTAAAATATGGGTATATGCTTATTTGTGTAAGTGTAAGAAACAGAAGTAAGTACAGGAAACAAGAAATAGCCCAAACATTCCTGAGCATAATTTTACTTCCTGAAACATAAGGAATCATCTTTGAACTCTTTTCTTCACTTGACTTCCAGGATTCACCATGCACTTGTGATTTTCCTTTCATTTCACTCTCTCTGTTCTTCCGCAGTCTTTTTTTCTTTTTTTCCTCCCAGGTCTTTTTTCTTCATCTTAAATTCTAAATTTTAGAATATCCCAGGGGTCTGCCTTCGGCCTTCTCTTTTATATCTACAGTGGCCTCATATAATCTCATTCAAGTCATTATTTTAAATACCGACAATATACTGACAACTTCTAAATTTGTATTTTAATTCTTGACTTCTTCCATACAATCTAGATTTGTATGTCCATAGCCTGACATCATTGACTGATACCAACTTGGATGTCTAACAGGCAGCCCCAAGCTTGCTATATAAAACTCGGAACTCTTACTCTGTTTCCAATCTGGTTTCTTTCTGTTTTCCTCAGCTCAGTAAATGATGTCAACACTCCATTCTCTTTTCCTTACTTCCTTACTCCATATATGTGATCATTAATAAATGCAGATGACCCTAACCATCAGAACTTACTAATGAGATCCAGCCACTTCCTCAGCTTCGTCAGCTATGGTCCTGACTGGTCTCCCTGATTTCACCTTTGCTCCTCCCAGCAGTCCCATCTTCACGCATTTGCCTGATTAGATAATGTCACTCTTCGGTCCTCCAAATGGTCCCTCGTCCTATTTACCATAGCCTCCTGAGACCTCTCCAGGGCTCGATCCATAGTTCCAGCCTCATCACTGCCACTCTGCCAATCCCTTTCTGGGAAACAGCAACAGGGTTTCTTGAGGTGTCTGGAATAAGTCTACCTCATGTCTACCCCAGAGCATCACAGTTTGCTGTTACCTTCCGAGAAATTTGTGTAACGTTCTCCTTCATTTCTTTAGATTTTCCTTCCATTTTCAATTGGTCTGCGAAGCTTTCTCCAACCACTGTATCGAAAACAACCTTCTTGCTCTTATACGTTCTGTTCATACTACTTTTCTTTACTGCATGTATCATGGCTAAAGTATTTATTTAAATGTTTTCAGCCTTAACCTGTCATATAAACCTTATCAGAGCAAAGATTTTGTTGGTCTGTGTAACACTATCATCCTCAAACTTAGAAAAATACTTAGCACAGGATAAGTGCTCAGCACGTCATCTGATCGAATGGATATAAAAAAAACAGTAAGCAATCCAAGAGCAGGAAGGAGTGAATATTATCAGTGGTTCCTCATAACCGCCAGGTAAAGGGGCAGAGTTGCGTATCAATCCACATCATTTCACTCTCTGATCTTCCTCAGTCTTTCCCTACCCCACCCAGCTCTTTTTTCTTTTTTAATATTTAGAGTCTCAAACTCTATATATTACAATATTCCTTATTTGTGTAGCAAGCTATGCAAAATAACTAAGAAAAAGGGGGCTCAGCAGTGTGATTCAAGATGATGAATTAATTATCAAAGTAGAGGTAACTTCAGAGATATGATAGAAACTTTTAGGAAATAAAATTTCTGAGTGCACCAATAATTATAATGAGATACCTGACGAATAGACATATGTTATTAAAATAGTGCTAATAGAATGGTGTCAAGGAAATGGATTGCATGATATGGGTCAAGAGAGACCCACAGGAAACATAATTTTACAGGGAAACACAAGATTGGAAGTTGATAAAACTTCTAATAAAGACCTAAATCTAATAAGTCTTAGTGGTCCAGTAAGATAATATTAACTTTTAGGAAGATGACTAGCACCCAAACTTGAAATATTTTGGAAAAGGATCCAAGACCTAAGCTCTAATCGAAAGTCAATATTACTAACCTACCCTTGAAATCTCTACTGTCTATGACGATTTCTCAAAGAACTAACAATAGAACTTCCATTCGATCTACTAATCCCACTGCTAGGACTCTACCCAAAGGAAATCAGTATATCAAAAAGATACCTGCATTTGTGTGTTTATGACAGCACTATTCACAATAGAAAAGACACTGAATCAATATAGGTGTTCATCAACAGATGACTGGATAAAGAAATGTAGGATATATACACAATGAAATACTATTCAGCCAGGAGAAAGAATAAAATCATGTCTTTTGCAGCAACATGGATGGAACTGGAGGCCATTATCTTAAGTGAAACAACTTTCAAATATTCCCACTTATGGTGGGAACCAAATAATGTATAGTGGACATAAAGTGTGGAATGATAGATCAGAGAGAGTTAGAAGGATGGTGCTGTGGGAGGGGGGTGGATATTAAGAAATTAATGGGTAAAGTGTATGTTATTCAGGTGATGGATACCCTAAAAGCCCTGACTTCATCATGATGCAGTCCACCCATGTAACTAAATTACACTTGTACCCCATACATTTACACAAATAACATCTAAAAGAGAAGTCTCTATTGTTCTGAGAAAATGCTCTTCCTGTTGGTTTTTTTTTTTTTTTTTTTGGTAGAGACGGAGTGTTGTGTTGTTCTGTCGCTCAGGCTGGAGGGCAGTGGTGAGATCTTGGCTCATCACAACCTCTGCCTCCCGGGTTCAAGCAATTCTCCTGCCTCAGCCTCCCGAGTAGCTGGGACTACAGGTGCACGCTGCCACACCTGGCTAATTTCTTTTGTATTTTAGTATAGATGGAGTTTCATGGTGGTTGCCCAGGCTGGTCTCAAACTCCTGAGCTCAGGCCCGCCTCGGCCTCCCAAAGTACTAGGATTACAGGCGTAAGCCACTGCCTCCGGCCACTCTTCTTCTTTCTTATCTGCAAATATTACCATAATCTTAAAATAATATTATAGTATATCTGCAATCTGAAGAACATTATATATTATAAGCCTAACTCCCTAGAGTGATAAGACTAGGTAGATAAACAGAAAAATAAAATTAAAATAATAATACGTATATTTAGGATAGGTTTAGTAGAAATTAAGTATTTAAACATTATTGAATGGATATATGTTCTGTGTTCTGCTTAGAGCATGAGGCATTCAAAAAAATCCAAATTTTAATTGCAATTACAGTAACAATTAAGTAATGTTATTTTATTATAAATGCTTAACTGTCTAAAAAGTTGATTTTCAAAATTTTATTAGTTATATCTGTTTAATAAATGGAGTACCAAATAAATTATGAATAGGCCAGGCATGGTGACTCACACCTGTAATCCCAGCACTTCGGGAGGCTGAGGTGGGCAGATCACCTGAGGTTGCGCTTTCAAGACCAGCCTGACCAACATGGAGAAACCCCATCTCCACTAAAAATGCAAAATTAGCCGGGTGTGGTGGTGCATGCCTGAAATCCCAGCTACTCGGGAGGCTGAGGCAGGAGAATCACTTGAACCCGGGAGGTGGAGGTTGCAGTGAGCTGAGATGGTGCCATTGCACTCCAGCCTGGGCAACAAGAGTGAAACTCTGTCTCAATAAATAAATAAATAAATAAATAAATAAATAAATAAATAAAGTATAAATAGTAGTCTCTATTTCTCACCATGCCCCAAATACCTCATATATGAAATTATTTATTTCAGGAGTGTTAACACATATTTTAAGGAATTGTTTCAATAAGAAATCAGGCAATCCCTTTGATGTCTGTCTGCTCTGAAAAGCTAAATTAAAGAGTGAGATATTGGCAAGAGGCTCCCTATCACTAATTTCATCTTTAATAGATGTCTATTCAATGACTGTGACTCAGACTGTAAATCTATATATGATTGCCCATCCAAGTGACTCCATATTTGTTTCTGGAAGCTGGGATGTGAACGACTAGAAAGAGGTAATGAAGCAACTCTTTGGGTGACTGGAATGTTTTACATCTTCAAAGGAATGTCATTTAACAGGTGCATGCATCTACAAAATGCATCAAATTGTATACTTAAGTTTATGCTTTTTGCTATATGTCAGCAGGAAAAAAGAGTGGAAAACAAATATGAGACCCTGGTTAATGATTCTGCTTCATGCAGTAGTGTGAGTTAGCAATTCTCAAACTCCTTTTTGTGTTCCAGGCTTTCCAGACGTCAGCAAATACATCAATAGCTTGTGGATAACAGGAACAATGTTTTTTACTATTGGAATCAAGATGTAAAACTTGTGGATAATAGGAACAATGTTTCTTATTATTGGAATCAAGATGTAAAAATACAGAAGAAGACAAGATTAGAATTTGCCTTGTAGTATTCTATTTGAGTTGGAGTCATTGTTTTGAGTTTATATTTATAGGTACATAATAGAGCTTTGTTCATTGTATAGTTTTAGGAACAGGACACAAAAACGGTAGCCATAAGCACACAAGATCATGTTTACCAAAATACAGAAATAACTGAAATTAGTTAAATAGAAATAAGGTTTCTCACGGAAAAGTTGACTTCAGGGCTAGGACAGAAAACATGTAAGATTAACCTGGAGCATCTTATTTTGAGAGAAAATAAAAGAAGGTCTCAAAGAGTGGGACTATATTAAGGCTGATAAAGGAGCAAGCTTGAGTTTTTTTTTTTTTTTTTTTTTTTTTTTTCTTTTTCAAATAGAAGAATCTTCCCACCTAATAACTGGCCTATATTCAAAAACATTAAAAACAAGAAATACAGAAAGGGGCTACTCTGCACTAAAGGAGATGAAAAAAGTGTAGCATTCAAGTGCAATACAGTATCCTGAATCGGTTCTAACATGGCAAACATACAAACAAAATAAAGAGCCTATTTGTGACAATTTAATTAGGATTGTATTTCATTAATGTGAAATTTCCATGATTTGCTGTGATTCTGTAGGAAGTATCCTGTTTTTAGTAAAAATACACTGACTACTTAAGAGTACAAAAATACATCTAACCTACTATGAAATTGTTCGGAAAAAAAAGTCTCCTGACTTAGAAAGAGATGATGATAAAATATATAAAGGAAAATGTAAGCAATTGGTGAGTCTGAGTAAAGGTATAAAGGGCTCTCTGTACTATTTTTGCAATTTTTATGCATGTTTGAAATTATATCAATATAAAAATTTCAGAAAATAAATATGCTGAATATCTGTTGTGCAAGACTTGGCCTCTCCTTTCACAGAGGCTTCCTATGCAGGAACTGCAACATAATCAACATTTTTTTGCACATTCCTGCATGAATCGTGGTAGGCAAAAGCATTGTGGCATCTTATTGTTGTCCTGACAAGCAAGATAGATATCCTTATGAATTGCCTACAGGTGAGGAAACTGACTTATAGAGATACTAAGTTGCTTGTCCATAATCACATATGTGATTTTTTTGGATATAAAGGATTAAAATCCTCTCCTTTAGTTCAAAGTCAAACTTGCCCTTTAAACCACAGCGAGGTTGGCCGACACTTTTCCAAATCCTTCTTTTAAGGTTGTAAAAGGGCAACACCATGGCAGAGAAACCGAACAGGCACAGGGTTATTTAGAATCACTCAGGTTAACTTAGCCTGAGGAATGCAAATGAAGTGTTGATAAGATTAAACAGAAGAGCTGTTCAATTAAACCATTTAACCACCTGCGGATTAAAACACCTGGAACAGGTTTACACTGAGGGCAAAGCCACTTGCATAGCATGAATTTAATAACTTGCTTGGTCTGGGTTATTCTTTTTATTAGGAAATTAAGCTTTCCATAGCACAATTAGGGTTTTAAAGAGACAGATAAGAGCCAGTATTAACGTACTGATTAAACAGTTTTTGATTAAACTATCTAAAACAGTATCAGAAACTTTCTTTGTTAGAGACGTGAAGTAGAAAGCAAGAAAGCTGTTAGGCACTAGAGAAAAAAAATAATTCTGCTGAATGCTGAAGGAGAATAAAATGCATGGTTGGTAAGGATAATTTTGAATTCATCACAATTCTAGTACAACTTACCTTTGCTTGTGCTTAAGCTGAAACTGAAAAGACATTTTATTGTCCTATGTGTTTGTGTGGGAGAAGCAGGAGCCTAGGAGAGCCAAAGTAATGCCATTTTAAGTTCAGCCCCATCTTGGTAACAAGACACATTCCTTGCTGGTCATGACTCATAGTCATAAAATGTTTATTGTTGAGGAAGCAGCCTAAAGATACCTACAAGGACACAATCCTACAACAATGGAAAGTCCAAATGTCTCAACACCCATAACAATATATGCTTTCAAGATAATTATGCTTTGATGTACTTACACACTGCAATGTCAAGGATTGTTTTCTCTAAATCAATAGAATAATAAATTTTGTCAAAGTTACTGTCATGTAGACACAGCTTAGTTTAGCCTTTACATCAACAAGACCCCCATATAAGAAAAACTTAAAACAAAGACAGGGCATTCCTTCTCTTGCTTTCTAAGGATGCCCAACTCTGTGACTCATGAGCTTTCAATAAATGATCTTTTTGCACTGCACTCTGTGACTGGCCTTGAATTCCCTCCTGTGTGAGATCCAAGAATCCTCTCTTGGCACCTGGATCTGTACTCCTTTTCTCTGGTAACAATTGGACATGTGTTTATACTAGCTAAAACTGCCTTTCTATTTTCTTCACATATTTGTTGTTTGGAAAGTTATGATATTGGTATCATTGAACTGTTAGAAGCACATCTGTAAAACCGATCATTGAAAGACATCGCTAATATTACTGCGAGCATGATTGACATTTAGAAAGCATATGTTTGACAAGAACATTAAATAGGAATTTGCCAAATTCAAGGTTGATATAGCAAAGTTGCTAACTTATTAAGATCTACCTATGTGCAACAGAAAACACTGGCTCTTTAGCTAAAAGTAGCTTTAATTTGCATCACAGTTAGGATACAGATGCTACCTATCTGTGACATGTCCAACCCAAACAATATATGTCGATGAAGGTTAAAGCCATGTTTAGAAGGGGATGGAAAAATTGCCTCTACAGACTCTTGCCATAGTATGAAAATAAATTACAATTACAGCAAAGTCAAGAGGGTGCACTTTAGTTATGGGAGAGTCTGTAATTTAGTCTCCAGGATGTAACACTCAATGGATAGAATCAGGGAGAGCTTTAGATGTAGATGGGATGGTGCTGTAGGTAGCTCCTTTGGAGACCAGCTATTTGGCAAACCTGAGATCTAGTCGAGGGTCCTTTTTCTCCAAAGTCCTGGGATTATGCATTTGAGTCTACTTTCACTCTGATATAATGGGTATTTAGGCATAAGTGCAATCTTTTAATGTTCATTCTACCTGGCTTTCCCTATCTCCTTTAAAATTTTCACAATCTCTGTGTCTGACAGTTTGTCTTTATTTACCCAAGGACCTTAAATATCTGCGTGGGTAAGCAAAGGTAAGTCTTGTAACCTGATTAACTATGACTGCCTCTTCCGTGCCTGGTTCTTTCCTCTTCCATGCCTGATTCTTTCCTCGTCCATGCCGGGTTCTTTCTAACATGGTCCTTTCCTCAGGGCTTCTGGATGCTGACTACAGAGAGGTTTACTCTAATCCTTATGAGTAAGGTCATTCACTGGACGTCTCACTGACATAGGGGCAGGAGATGAGTCCTAGATCAAGCTCATGCGTCTTCTGTGAGGAAGCTCCCTTTTCCCTGACCGAATTCAGAACCACGTGACTACCTAGAGAAGTGGCATCTTTCACGTGGAAGAGGAGAATGAACATGTTCTTGGGCCCAGGATCATTTAGTTTTTCCTCCTTTACTCTCACCCCCTTCCATTCCTCCTTTACTCTCACCCCCTTCCATCCACTCTGTTCTCTCCTCTAGGACTGTAAAATAAATGCCAGAATTCAACATGTATCTTGTCCTATTATAGTACAAAACAGAGTCAGATACGGTTGATATTAGTTCTCAATTTCAGTTAATAGGTAGCAATCAGAATAGATCTGGCTTAAGAACTGAGTATTTTTATCCTAATTCACAACAAAGTGCTTATCCATGAACTTCCAGAGCATGGTATAATCGTAATTTGAGTGCACCCTAAGCATACTTTCTAATACTGACAATTTGCTAGCAATAAATATTGGACACATTGAATGGTAACCAGTATGATTTTTACAATAAATACTAATTTCACACTCTTAAAAAGGCTTACCGTGTGAATTGGCAAAAGTTTCCATTTTTATGTATGTAAAAGGGTCTAATGACGTAGTATCTAATGTAGAATAATTAATATTTGTATCTAATGCAGAAGAATTTTTTAAAATTTCTCTCTATTTTCAGACATGACATTAATGGGAAAATAATTGGAATGTTTATAATGTCATAAACAGCAGGATTTTCCTGCTGGGGTGGTTTTGTGAGGCTACATGAAATGGGACGCTCGGCAGTCTGCTATGGTGACCTACTTTGGGAAGGGACACTTGGCATCACACTCACCCATACACGCAGTGTGCGGCGGACACCAGCCAGTCACTGCTGACGAGAGATGCGCCACAGAGCAGTTGCCCGCCATAATACAGACCCACAACCCAGGGCCAGGCCCCCTCTTCGGCATTACTTCCTCCAACAATCTTTGGGGTGATGTCTTGAGCCACCAGTTTTTTTCCACAAGCTATTAAAACAATTGGAGAAAGAGCATCTATTTCATTTTTGTCATTTCTTCTGATGGTGAAAATTGATAACAAAATAACTTCAGGTGAGATACAAACTCTATTCAGAATTTTAAACAGAATGCTGGACGGGGGATATGACAACATATTTACTTACATTTATGGTTACACCGTAACCGAATCAAGGAATCCTGTAAACACTGTTGACTGTAATAGAAGAACAATCATATTTTTACAATTATGCATTTAGTATTTTAAAGTCAAACATCGTGTAGGTTATCCTAATTTTGCTTTAGTAAAATGGACATCTTAATGTCTCATATATGAAATGTAGGGAGACTGAATTATAAGCCGAAGAAGCCCTAGTTTAATGCCAAATAGAGGTGAGTTTACATCCTTATTCTACCATTTCTATGTGACTTCAGGGAAGTTGCTTAATATCCCTGAGACCTAGTTTCTTCTTCCATAAAATGGGGGTGATAGTACTTTATTGGAGTGTTGTGGGAAGAAAAAGCAGTATTTGCAATAAAACTATTAGAGGGCCTTATACACAATGAAATTCTATAAATGATAGATACTGTTATTTTACTTGAACCAATATTGGTTTTCATGATTCTATAACCCAGAGTATGCCTCAGTATTGCCAATCCGGCAACTATTCCGTGCCCAACACTGTGTATGAGGCTGTGTGCTTCATTCAGGGAACTGAACGATGAATGTGTCACAGGCGCTGCTTTCAAGGAAGGCAGACATGTAACAAGCACATATAAAAGAAAGCATAAAAAAAAAGCATAGGCCAGGCGCGGTGGCTCACGCCTGTCATCCCAGCACTTTGGGAGACCGAGGCGGCGGATCACGAGGTCAGGAGATCGAGACCATCCTGGCTAACTCGATGAAACCCCGTCTCTACTAAAAATACAAAAAATTAGCCGGGCGCGGTGGCAGCGCCTGTAGTCCCAGATACTCGGGAGGCTGAGGCAGAAGAATGGCGTGAACCCGGGAGGCGGAGCTTGCAGAGAGCCGAGATCCCGCCACTGCACTTCAGCCTGGGCGGCAGCACGAGACTCCATCTCACAAACAAACAAACAAACAAACAACAAAAAAAAAAGCATAAGCATAAATTACTGAAAACGCATCAATCACCTGCTTAGAAATTTAAATACCAACTCTTTTTTCAGTGTCAAGAATTCCATTTTAAACAAAAACTAAGCAAATTTGTTTTACAATGCATTCTACTAATCAGCCACTAGATATCAGTATAACACAAGAAATTAAAGTACTTGCTCCCACTCTTTCTAAACGTAACCACTGCAGATATCGCTACATTAAAACACACACATTATACATGCAGATACACATATAATCGTAATGACTTACATTTATATACTTAGCTACAGCTAATGGTACATGCTGTTTAGGTCTTTAAAAATGCAACGTAAATAAGACCTAAGGTCCATATGTCCAAACAAAGCAATACAGTGTTTCAGAAAAATATATGATAAAGTTTATTTGAAATCATATGTATCCATATTGAATGACTGTCATATTCTTTATAATACAGAATGATTTTAGTTGAAATATAAGGAAGTCTATCTTTTTAGTAACTAGTGTGCATGCATGTGTATCAATCTAGATATATTGATATGTATTTGTAACACCCCAAGGAAGTCTCAGTTAACTCCCCTTTTGTTAATCCTGTGGTGGGAGATGGTGGTCTGAGTCTTGCATATATCTCACAACAGGTTAAACAATCAGAACAGCCCGGGTGTGGTGGCTCACCCTGTAATCCCAGCACTTTGGGAGGCCGAGGGGGATGGATCATGAGGTCAGGAGATCCAGACCATCCTGGCTAACACAGTGAAACCCCGTCTCTACTAAAAATACACAAAAAGTAGCCAGGCGTGGTGGTGGGAGCCCGTAGTCCCAGCTACTCGGCAGGCTGAGGCAGAAGAATGGCGGGAACCCGGGAGGCAGAGCTTGCAACGAGCCGAGATCGCGCCGCTGCACTCCAGCCTGGGCGACAGAGCGAGACTCCGTCTCAAAAAAAAAAAAAAAAAAAAGAATATAAGTCAGTAGATTTTTATAGTTGGCGGAATCCTCTTCTTTTACTTATTTTTTATTACAACCACTAGTGCAAGGGCATTTTCAAAAGTACCAGTTTTCATAGGGATACAAACATAATCATCTATGCAATAAATAATAAATGCATAAATAAATTAACCAAATTAATAAATAGATGAACATATGTCTGATTTTCTGCCAACTCAATATAATGTGGCTAACGAAGGAAGGGATCAAGGACATTTAATTAACTGGCTTGTTGATGTCATGAAAGGTTAAAATATGTCTATAAATGATGTTTCCTTCAAATAGCACAAACATACATTATAATAGTGACACCAATGGAAAATGATACTGGCATTTCATTGATAAGCATAGAATAAGCTAGTTCTGATCTGAAACATGCATATAATTACCATAAATGATTGTAAATAGTTTTTTTCTTACAAATTGTCAAATGCCTCTGAGACATGAATAGAAGAAATTCTTAACGTACAAACTGCTTCAGGATCTATATGGTAATATAAATTTAGACATGCCTTATAGGAAAGGAAATCTAGAAGCCTGCTTTCTCACTTGCAGATGCTTTGCTTCATATCCGATGAGACTCATACTATCAGTCAAGGTCCAGCAAACATTGATATAAAACATTCAATTGCAAAGTTCTTTTTTTGGTACTCAAAATACTCTTTTACCATTTTTATTTTTTTACTGGTTAAGCTCACAGAAATGGTAACTTTTCATGAAAAACCAAATAATCATCTAATTTCCTTTTTTACCATTAAAAAGTATACCAGCAAAGCATCTTAAATCCTTGTTTGCAGTTATGGCTTCTTGCAGTTACGTTCTTCCCACCCACAGCTGTTCTTTAATGGAACTGTAAAATTCAGAAGCCAATTTCAACAAAAATTACTATTAACACCCAAATAGGAGAAATGACTTAATCTAAGCTAAAACAGATCTTTGAATACAGGAAAGATGCTGCTTTTTAATACCTTAGTAAAGGCTATAAAAGTAAACCTAATATTGAAAAGTAAAAGAGAATATGTAGACACCACGAAAAGTCTAGACTTCTTCATTTAATATTCGTGCTCTATTTGCCAAGGAAAGGAAAGAATATCATGATTTTCCCCTCTTTCTTCTCTTTTAGTGGTAGCTAATTTGTGCTGCCTTCTTTAGTCTGATCAACACTGGACCTGTTTTATCCCAGTTCTCACAATTTCTTTCCATGTGATTTAATTGTGTATTAATCCAAGGCTAAGGATAAAAAAGGGTATAAAATTAAAACACATCAAATCCCTACAAGTGTGCCAGAAATTTACATATAGAATATTTCTTTTGACCATCTTATATATATTAGGGTTAGAAAATGTTATCAGATATTAAATACTATTTGAGATTACTTAAATAATAAGTCAAATAACTTTCAAGATTATATGGCCAGTATGTAATAGCATTCAAATCTGACTGGCTTCAACAATCTATCTTCTCCCATGTCTATGTACAACTAGTCTAAGAACAGATTTAGGGACCCACCTGGGTGTTAGTATTAAGCTGCCATCAGGTGCTGTGTTTAATTTGACAAATGGTCCACCATTGGTAGAGAAGATTGTCATTGATGAGTTTCCACTCCTAGAGAAAAAAGAAAAAAGCACACAGACAAAACAAAAGCATAAAGAAAAGACCATAAGCTAGACTTGCAATTCTTTAATGCTGTGGACATTAAAACAAATTATGGGATTCCAGCCAAAAAAATTAACATTTTAATGTAAACTTCAAGTGTTTTCCTATCTAAAGGATAAAGCAAATCAGTAGAATTACCCATAATCACATGAAATGTAATTTTAACTTTAATGTAATATCTTTAGTCTTTGCTTGCATTCTTAGATGTTTTCTTACAAAATTAAAATCATTACATATATCACTTAGTTATCTGGTGTAATAAATTTGATTTTTCTATGTTGTCAAATAGTTTCCATAAAAACCGCTTTGAATGACAACTTCACAGCATTGCTGCACTGTAATTTATTAAGTTTTTCTCCTGTATAGCTCATCTTTTTTTTTTAGCTCATGTTTTTAAAAGTGCATGTAGAGAACAATATAGGCATAAAGACTGTCTTCAGTGTTTACCTCTCAAAACGTTGCTTTGTTCTTCATATTTCATTCAATTCAAAGGCTAACAAGCCCTAATTTAAAGGAAGTCATGTGATTGCACCAGAGAGACTATGTAGCCTTGGCCTGCAAGCGTCAATTGGCGAGGCACCACAGGGTGGAGAAAGAGACACCTCCGTGTGACCAAAGACATGTAGCCCCTAGGCCGTCTTTTCCCTGAAAACCCGTCATTCCCATGCTCTCAACTGTTAGCTCTAATTGAAGATTTCTCTTAATTATCCTGACACTCTGTTTTAGACTTAGCCAGAGACTTTTAGCTTTTAATTCTTAATCTTGTTTCTTGCCTTTTATTTATTTCAGATTTTGATCATCATATGAAAATATCCCTTTAGGCTGGAAACATCCCGATTTCTGCCATCTTCTGCTGGTGAGCAGGGAGATGGCGTGGTTCTACCTTTTGGAGTACTGTGACCGACCTACCCATTGCCTCTTTAAAAGATGCCCCAATGTCTTCCCCAAGCTATTGCCAACACTAACCCTTTTCTGCCTGTTTCCAGGGAACTTCCAAATAACATTCAAAGATTTTCTGCTCAATTAGAAGATAAGAACTATTTAGAAGGTGGTTCTTCTCTCTTTTAATGCTTTTATCAAGCTGAAAGCATGTTTGTTTAGTAGCTTTCATCTACGGAACATAGAGCTGGGACTATAGATGTCTATTCAATGATCCAGAATTTAAACCTTGCACTTTTATTTTATTTTATTTTATTTTATTTTATTTATTTATTTATTTTGAGACGGAGTCTCGCTCTGTCGCCCAGGCTGGAGTGCAGTGGCCGGATCTCAGCTCACTGCAAGCTCCGCCTCCCGGGTTTATGCCATTCTCCTGCCTCAGCCTCCCGAGTAGCTGGGACTACAGGTGCCCACCACCTCACCTGGCTAGTTTTTTGTATTTTTTTTTTTTAGTAGAGACGGGGTTTCACCGTGTTAGCCAGGATGGTCTCGATCTCCTGACCTTGTGATCCGCCCGCCTCGGCCTCCCAAAGTGCTGGGATTACAGGCTTGAGCCACCGCGCCCGGCTGCACTTTTATTTTATAAACAGATAAAAGTAACTCAAACACACAAAGCCATTCCCATTCTTTAATAAAGCCTGAAATGAATTTGCCAAAGGAAAGATGAGCCTTGGAATTCCTATTGTTAGAGATCATGATATTCCTCCAAGTGGGCAGAAGGAAAATCTCATTTAAATATTTATATAAAATGCTTTTGCTATGGCTTAGAAAACAAAACAGGTATGAAGACGTCAAAGGGTAGCTGCGAATGTAGAAAGTCTGGAATGCTCCAGGTCATGAAGAACTTCACAGATGCAGAACAGTTATATTTAAGGACTCACACATTTAGAGCAGACCGAATGTAGATAAAAACAGATCGTAGAGGACCTTGAATTTGACCATTCTTGCAGGTTTTGGTAGAAATCATCATGGTAATCTCAGCTTTCAAAAATATCAAGGGATGCCATTTCAAATTAAAGAGGCTTTAGTTGTGTTTTGCTGCCTGCAGGCTCCAGGAACATCATTGGAATTGGTTAATTAGTGAACATCATTGCTGCCAGAGTAAAGTTGGTTGGTTGGGAGAGTCATTCTCCGACCTCCCTTCTAGACATCGCTCTTATTTTCTTGTGTTTGATCACATTTCTAGTTTCCTCATTTGGCTGAATGCCTGCCATGTGTTGAACATTCTTCTAGGTACTTTTCCATGTTCTTGACTCCCCATGACACATTCTCAAAGTGATGTTCTCCAGACAAGCAGCATCAGCCTCAGGAGAGAATATAGGTCAAAAGGCAAATTCTCCAGGCTCACTCGAGGCCAACTTAGCCAGTAGTCTTAGGCCTGCTCTAGGGTAGGGTCTGGTTATCTGTATTTTACCAAGCCCTCCAGGTGATCCTGGTGCCTGCTATAGTCAGGAAAACATGTCACAGCCAAATATGGCATCTTTTTCTGCTACTGGCACGAGGCTCTGCTTTTTGATATCCAAAGTGACTTCTAGTTCCCAGTAATCTGTTTTAAGGCACTCATGTCTAAATGAGGAAATGTTTTGGAAGGTGTATCATTAAAAATAGATGTTAGAGGGGTGGATTTTAGACTCTTCACTTATCTATAGCTATCCTTTTCCCCTGTCCCTTGCATATCTCTTTTAAGACAGAGCCTGAAGGGATACATTAATTTCTTGCTTATTTATTTATTTATTTATTTATTTATTTATTTATTTATTTTGAGACAGAGTCTCACTCTGTCGCCTAGCCTGGAGTGCAGTGGCTCAATCTCAGCTCACTGCAACCTCTGCCTCCCAGGTTTAAGTGATTCTCCTGACTCAGCCTCCCGAGTAGCTGGGACTATAGGTGTGTGCCACCACAGCCGGCTATTTTTTTTGTATTTTTAGTAGAGAGGGCATTTCACTATGTTGGCCAGGCTAGTCATGAACTCCAGACGTCAGGTAATCCACCTGCCTCGGCCTCCCAAAGTGCTGGGATTACAGGCGTGAGTGACTGCATCTGGCCAGATACATTAATTTCTCTGGAAATTCACACCAAAATCTGGACAAAAACTGAATTGAACAAGTATTTAAAAAATATTTATAAATATTTTTTAAGCAAGACTATTTATTATACATCTGCTTCTGGCATGCACTCAGATAGGATTAACTTTTTTTTTTTTTTTTTTAACATATGCCTATTCTAGAAGGAAAGATGATTAGAAACACATTTTTAAGAATAATGGGTATTCGGTAAATGCCAGTTGTTCCACCCTGAGATTCTCAAATGCTGCTCCATGGTGGCACTTCCACTATCCAGCAGCTAAAACTAGAGATAAATATACACATGGATCAAAAATGTGTAACCTTATATTCTGATATGATCTTTTCAACATTTTTAGTCTCAAATTTAACATGAGAAAATGAATATAAATGTGTCATCTTGGGTTATTTAGAGTAGCTGAACAAAATACTCCTTCAAAAATAGTTACAAAATTATCCCATAATTATATTTTTGTACTAAATATTATTACCAGCAACATAGGAGTAGGGTATAGGGCCATCAGTTCATACAAATACTTTTCCAGATGTCAGTTCCACATGTTAAATTTGGGATTTGTGATGGACTACTTGCATTTCAAATCCTGCCAAGTCAAATTCATTCTTTTTCTGACTAAACACAATTTATTTCTTTGTATGCACAGTAAACAGATTAAAAAGCAGCAGTTTACAACAAGCTATTCCTTATTTTAAGAAATCACAAGGCAATAAATATATATTAAAAATCTTCTTGAGAGAATAAAAGATTGCCCTATGTGAAGTCACCATTTACTTTTGAAAGACAAAAATCTCAGAACTACTAAAAAATTGAATTCAGAGGGAATGCATTATATTAAGTTCTGTAACTTAAGCATGCACCTGATGCTCTTACTGCCTCAGTTTTCTTTTCCTGCAAGGAAATTAGTTGTTGACTTTTAGAGAGGCACTCTGTGAGGATTAAAACTAGACCGTACATTTTCTAAATCTTAAAAATGTTCCAGATTTGCAGATTTAGATAGCTTCATTACACAGTCACATAGCTATTTGAAATCAGAAGTTTAGTATCACATAGAAACACCATATAGCATTACCTTTTTGACACATTAATGCCTCCCGGAAACCTATTTCTAAATTTTTATAGCCATTTTTATGGGTTATATCACCTTGAAGAGCTCTCCTTACTTTAGGAAAACTTTATTCCATGTGAGAAAAGAAGCATATAGATGCAATCATTATTATTTTGGAGGTCATAGGTGAAGTATAAAAATATACTCATAGATGAATTCTAGGGAGGAAAAAGGGTATCTCAAGGATACTTGCAGGGTATTAAATCTTCTGCCTCTCTTCTTAGGTCCTGCCTAGGTTTCTTCTCTTTTGTTTCACTTCTCAGGCTGAATTTTCTGTGATAAGAATTCTTCCCTGGAGCAGGAGCTTAGGCGGGGATGTTTTAAGGCCTTTGGACACACTAAAGTGAAAAAGAATAACGCTTGCTGCAAATACTGCAGCTAGGCACTGTAGCTCATTTCACACCCCAAAAGGTTTAAGTAATGAATAGAGCCAGGTGGGATTACCCTGAAAAGGCTTTTGGAGAAGGATGGTCGTTTCTTTTCAGATTGGAGGGAAAGAAGGGGGAAGGGGATTGATTGAGCAGACAGAAGGCAGGGGAGACCATTTGTATAGGCAGGGGCTTGGTGGATAGAAGAGATTCAATGGCAAATCATCCCACTAGGAGAGTAAAGGTATGTGCGCAGGTAGGTAAATGCCATTTCTGAACTGGACACATTTCAACTGTAATTATTTAACCATGTATGGCATTTATAGCAATACACCTAGCACACACCTAGCCCTGTGATAGCTCTTAGCAAACAGGTAAGTTTAATTGATTTTAGATTTTCTGACTTTCACCCTTAAGAGTTGGTGGCATTGACTCAGAAGTAAAGAAATGTTAATAAAAACAATTATCTTAACCTAATCAATTTCTACTTTTGTGCAAGCTACTGTATTAAGAGCAAGAGGTAAATTGATAGGTTAGTCTCATAGCTATTCTCTGTTATCTTACAGATGTAATTGTGTTACAAAGGAAGGAAACTGCTGGTACCGGCTTCCTGCCAAAAATATGTCTGAGAGAAATGATACTTGTAGGAAATTGTCAAAGAGGAAGGCTCTCTTCACATGGGCAACATCTTGGAAACTTTGGGCAATGCCAACCACTTTAACATTATTTCCTTAGCTGCTGTTGCTGTTGGAGTTTCTTCTTTTGTTTGTTTGTTTTTTTGGAGTAGAAGGCATGTGACACACACATCTACATTTCTTATTAAGTTTTCTCAGTGCATTATCACTTTCTAAGGACATATGAGTGAAATTTCCTTTAGAATTTAGTGTTGGGCAAAACTTGTCATCCCTGTGGAACTGTTAGCATTTATATTATTTCATCAGGAAAATTACATGGTTTTTAATGTTTTCCTTTTTGTGTGGGTCTCCAGGAATCTCAGACATAAGTGTTAGTAATTACATTGACCTTCCATGTTTTGTAGATTTACTTCTTTATTTCTTTGGATCTTATTTTCCTGTAGTATTCTATTAACCTTACGGCATATGTACTTTGTTATATAGACTTCAGTTCCTTTTTGGAAAAAGAATAATGGAAGAAAATCATGGAGGAAAAAAGAATAGAAGCACATGAGGAAAGAAGAAAGAAAATGAGGAAAGGAGAAAGAGGAAGGAAAAATTAAAGGGAGGGAAGAAAAAGGGAATATTATTCTATTGGATTTTATCAATTTTATTCAAAAATTGCTCTTCATCTCATAGAATATACAGCATTAATTACAAGTTGAGCTGTTGGAAGCACTTTTTTGAAGAAAACTAGAATGAATAAGGAAAGTTTTGTTACAAACTTCATAGGGCTAAGGTTTTCTCTCCTTACCTACGTTTGTTTTAAAATGTGGAAACCTCCTCTTTTCCAAATAACAAGATCTAAGGAAATGATAAAGGACATTGCCTTGGGGGAAAACATACTCTCTTGTTTTTATATAACAAAATAAATACCTATACATTATAGATAATTTTTGGCAGATGATTTGTAATTGTGCCAAAACATAAAAGAGATGTTCTCCCTCTTTTGTGTGTATAATTATATTCTTAGTCATTTCCTGACAACAAAGTCTCTCTTTGGTGACAAAATACATATTAAAAAGTGTAAGCCAAAATAGGAGTGAAAGACAAAGAAGGTTCTCCCTGAACGGTGGATTCTCCTTGAATGGTGGCAGTGCAAAGACATTTCATAAAAGTCTCTTGATTCCCAATAAAATGTTTTCAAATACTTAGTAGGAGAAAGGAGGAATAATGTTTTTCCAAGTAAGAAATAATACCAGTCTGTGGGTGGTAAAAACCTTGCTATGGATATTTTTAACTCTGTTGATGATATCCTTCTCATATTTCTGATGCAGGCTTTAAACAATTCTCCACTTGATTTCATCGTGGGGGTACGGGGTGGTTCTAATAAAGTCAAAGTACACTAGGACAAGCTAAGAAATGTCCTGGATTAGGTCAGATAATTCTCAATAGGTATTTAAACCTGGTACCATAGAAAAAAGTTGTTTGATATGTATGTGTGTGTATCTTTGTTTTGTTTTTATTACCAGGTGAAATCAAACTGTCAAAGTTTGGGTATGCTTTGCATAACTTCTATGTTGTTTTCTACTGAAATGAGTATATGAAGGATCATGCTTGTCTTGACTACTCTGTCAGAATGACCTCGGGCTTTTAAAGAACTAAGACCTCTGGGTGTCCCTTTAGCCAGGGTCCTTCACCTCTTTGGAATCCCTGGTAGTTCATGATAACAGGTAGGAGGTTTGTAGTTGGAAAATAAATAATTATATCTTCATTTTTCCTACCTTTAATCTCTTCTTCTGATACAAATGTGGGTGAGTAACCACAGAATTATTAGCAACATCTAAAATATGGTCACCAAAACAAACTACAGATATATTCATATCATATTGCAGTTGCTAGATACATATAAACTATCATTTATGTTCACCTTTGATATTACAGTAGTCATTAGAGCCACCAGTGTATCTTATTAAATATGTTAATAAAGAAATCTATATTTCCATGGATTTAAAAATTTTTGATAATTATTTTTAATGTAATAAAGTTCCTTTGTAGTTCTGTGTGTTTTATTTTATATACTTAAAAATACTCTTTTGTGTGTGTAATTATATTCTTATTAATTTCCTGGCAACAAAGTCTCACTTAAGTGACAAAATACATATTAAAAAGTATAAGCCGAAGTAGGAGCGACAGACAAAGAAGATTCTCCAAACTAAGCTTCCCCAGACTGACAAAAGTACCTATGACACTAAACAAAGGTTCAGAGCACATACCCTAGGTGGTGGTTCTCAACTCTGGATTGCATCTGAATCACCTGTAGGGCTTATTAAATCACAGATTACTGCGCCTTACTCTAGACTTTTTGGGTTCAGTAGGCCCGAGGTAGGATTCCAGGATTTGAATTTCTATAAATTTATCCCAGGTGGTTCCATGCTGGGATGGAATTTGGTCCTGAAACCACAAAGTGAGATCCACTGACCTAGACCATTCTGGATCTAAGGGTCTGAGGTTGAGACTAGGTGATCCTTATGTACAACCAGGCTGTACCTTTAAGAGCTGATGTAGCTGTTGTATTACAAGTCAGTGACACCTATTGTCACTCCCTTGCCCTGAGCAGACATAATTATCTTATCACTGTGCTTTCCCCCACCCTGCTAGATATTAACCCCATTAAGTATTAATGTTCAAAAGGTATCAAATTATGTTAGTTTGCTATTAATGATTTGCTCTTTAATTATTTTTAATTAATGCATTTCTAATTTTAAAATGGAGAAAACATCAGAGTTATAATTTGTACTTCAAGTAAATGATGGACTTTGTAGTTAAGTCAATTAAACCAAATTAAAATAAGATTTTTTCCACCATCTTGCCCAAAGCTTTTCTCACTCACCCTATCGCAGTAACATAGCTAAGAATAAAAGAACCTTCTGTGCTGAAGTTGCAAATAAAAAAATTTTAAAAATGTAAAATATTATTTAATTATTTCTGTGTAAAGCTAGCAAATTAAATAAAAATCATCTAAAGCCAAAGGTTACTTTTTTTTCACTGTTCCCGTATCTGTGTTGTTGTTTTGCATCCTGAGTTGTAGTAAGTCAAGGTTTTCCCCACATACTTAAAAATTTTGGGACATTGGCAGAAAACATGAACAAGGGCAGAAGCGCTACGTGTCTACCGCCTTCTTAAATTAGGATGGAACACAGGTTCTATTTCCAGTGTTCCAGAACTCAGTGCTAAGTTGTATAAACAAATTCATTGTGGTGGTTGCATAAGAATCGAAATGATTATGCTCTATGTTTTTGAAAGGCTTATCAGAAAACATTTTAATCTCTCCCCCCAGTATTTTCAAAACACAGCTGCAAAGGAAGAACCTTGGGGTAATTCCATTTATTAGCATTTGAGAATGTAAGGCTTAACTTGATGTTCCTTATATTTAGAAGGATCATGGACAGGACTAATATGGGATTTAAAAATTAACACCAATTCCTTATAGGCCACCATATTAGAACACAAATAACTAACTCCACTTTTGAGATATTAGTATTTCCTAAATTCTGTAAAGTTTTACAGACATGATTATTTTTTTCCAGATTTTAATGACTTAGCAGGGTATATCAGCTGTATCATTTATATATTGGGTTGTAACAGGGAAATGCTATTTGCTAGGATATATCACTAAAAAAAGCACTACCCTAAGTTTTTTTAACCTTTATTGTTGCATCAGTATAAAATGTTTTCTTTCATACTTTGATCAAAGACATGAAAATGTTATTCAAGGTACTTTTTACTTATGCATGTAATAAATGGTAGGAAATGAAAATGTTTAATATAAAGAAAGGAAAGGCTAATGAAATAGGCCTCATATGATTTACTAGAATCGGAGGGGAATTGCATTTTGTACCCTATCTGCATAAATAATCTTGAGAGACGACAGGGGCTTTTTAATAAATTGACTACCAAATTACTTTCTGCTGCAGCAAACACACATCATTTTAAACTCACTAAGTTTTCTTTCAGTTACCATGCACCAATCTAGACAAATTCTCATTAAGGATATAACTTTCTTTCAATTACTAGAGCACGATGGAAACTATTTAATAAGCACAGGCTCAAAGATTAAAGTCTTTGCAGAGATTATTTGATTCATTTCTGAAGAAAGCAAGCACCTGACCTTCATCAAAAATATTGTATCTAAGGCAATGGGATGGTGTATTACATACACTGAAAATCTGGTTATTTGTCTCTGTATCTGGTTAGAAGGACTATGATTCATGGGAAATGGGATCAGTGAACTAGAGAGTAAAATCTGGCTGGGGAAAACCACGTAAGTAAATAGAACAGAGCAGTGTGTTATCCACTCAGCTCAGGCCATTTTCTAGAAAACCTTCCTTGACATGCCTTTATTGACTTAAGTTCTGCTACAGCACATTGCATGTATCACATTATATTGTAATTATCTGTTTATGTGTCTATCATCACCACATAAGCACAGAAAGCCATGTCTTATTTGTTCATGGAACAGACACAATATCATCACCAGTGCTTAGATTTCTGATCCAGGAATAATAATAATATATTTACATTATATACTGTTAAAATGTAATAAAGATATATGTTTCCTTCCAATACATTGGAAGGAATGTAAATATAGGAATCGACATTTTGCTGTCACCCAACTAACATGTTTCATTCAATTCGTTGAAAAAACTTATGTCAAAGTAAAGCGTTGATCATTTTGACCTTTGCGAGTAACTCGTCTGAACCCAATACATCCTCCAGGAAACAATGTAGTTAAAATTCACAAACCACAATGGAAAGAACTCCTTTTTTTATAATCACATGGTGATCTTTGAAAGGTGATGAATTGAGACACAAATCTCCTGGGCAGGGAAAGTTCAGTCATCCAGGACACTCGAGTGCATCAAATGTGGAAGCAAGGTCAAGTACCCAATCTCCTGAGCTTAATCTTTAGAAACTAAATTCCTAAGTCTAGATAGCAACTCCCGAGCAATTGAAGCTAACGGGACCTCACCTCTTTAAATTCACTATTGAACTAAAATTAGTGTTTAAAGTACAAACTTGAAATGAATGCCACTTACCCAGTTCTTTACTTGAAATGAAAATAAAAGATTGTCAGTTTCTGGGTTTTATTGACTCTTTATCAAAAAAAAAAATTGTTTCTCCTACAACTTGCCTTCTTCCAAGGCTTTATTTCTGAAAGCTCCCCATGTTGAAAGAGCTTTTGTTAAAGTTTACAAGTAGAATAAAAAGAATTACACACACACACACACACACACATTTAAAGTACAGGAAGACTGACTAATATGCATAAACCAAATAGATTTTTAATGTATGCTATTTATAGAAAATATGCTCAATAAAAGTAGGAATAGAAAGAAATTACAAAAGAATGTGGTTTGACCCCATTTTATAAAAAGTTTAAAAGTACATATATGAACAAAGATCTAGAAAACTAGACACTGAGTTTTCTTTTTTTTTTTTTTTAAGTTCTGGGACACATGTGCAGAAGGTACAGATTTGTTACACAGGTATACATGTGCCATGGTAGTTTGCTACACCCAACAACACATTATCTACATTAGATATTTCTCCTAATGCTATCCCTCCCCTAGTCCCCCACCCATGGACAGGCCCTGGTGTGTGATGTTCCCCTCCATGTGTCCATGTGTTCTCATTGTTCAACTCTCACTTATGAATGAGAATATGCAGTGTTTGGTTTTGTGTTCCTGTGTTAGTTTGCTGAGAATGATGGTTTCCAGCTTCATCCATGTGCCTGTAAAGGACATGAACTTATCCTTTTTTTATTGCTGCATAGTATTCCATGGTGTATATGTGCTACATTTTCTTTATCCAGTCTATCATTGATGAGCATCTGGGTCGGTTCCAAGTCTTTGCTATTGTGAACAGTGCTGCAATAAACATACGTGTGCATGTGTCTTTATAGTAGAATGATTTATAATCCTTTGGGTATATACCCAGTAATGGAATTGCTGGGTCAAATAGTATTTCTAGTCTAGATCCTTGGGGAATCACCACACTGTCTTCCACAATGTTGGGAAAACTGGCTAGTCATATGCAGAAAACTGAGACTGGACCCCTTCCTTACATCTTATACAAAAATTAACTCAAGATGGATTAAGGAGTTAAACATAAGACCTAGAACCATCGAAACCCTAGGAGAAAACCTAGGCAATACCATTCAGGACATAGGCAAGGGCAAAGACTTCACGACTAAAACACCAAAAGCAATGGCAACAAAGCCAAAATTGACAAATGGGATGTAATTAAACTAAAGATCTTCTGCACAGTGAAAGAAACTATCATTAGAGTGAACAGGCAACCTACAGAATGGGAGAAAATTTTTGCAATCTATCCATCTGACAAAGGGCTAATATCCAGTATCTACAAAGAACTTAAACAAATTTACAAGAAAAAAACAACCCCATCAAGAAGTGGGTGAAGGATGTGAACAGACACTTTTCAGAAGAAGACATTTATGCAGCTAACAAAATATATGAAAAAAAGCTCATCTTCACTGGTCACTAGAGAAATAAAATCAAAACCACAATGAGATACCATCTCACACCAGTTAGAACGGTGATCATTAAAAAGTCAGGAAACAACAGATGCTGAAGAAGATGTGGAGTAATAGGAACGCTTTTACACTTTTGGTGGGAGTGTAAATTAGTTCAACTAAATTGATTATTTATATAATGAATAATGAAATTCATTTCCTCTCTTTGCTCTTAACAGGAATTGCATTCCTGATGAGGCTGACATCACCTGGATGAGGCTTGGAGCTGGGAAGTTTCCATTCTAAATGCAAAGCATTTGGAAATATAACAGAACTGGAAGCTCTCAGTCCAACTGTTAGAAGCTAAGTTAGGTATAGAAGGAATGTACCACAACACAATAAAGATTATATATGACAAAAGCCATAGTTATCATTATATTTAGCAGGAAAAAGTTGAAATCTTTTCTTCTAAGAGCTGGAACAAGACAAGGATACCTACTCTCACCACTCTTATTTAACATAACACTGAAAGTCCTAGACAAAGCAATTAGAATAAAGAGAGAAATAAAGGGCATCCAAATTGGAAAGAAGGAAGTCAAATTGTCTCTGTTTATAGATGACAAGATCTTATCTATAGAAAAACCTAAATACTCCACCAAAAAAAGGAATTGATCATTGAATTTAGTAAAGTTTCAGGATACGAAATGAACAAAACAAAATCATTACAGTTTCTATACATCAACAACCAACTAGCTGACAAAGAAATCAAGAAAGTAATCCCATTTACAACAACCACAGAAAAATTAAACACCTAGGAATAAATTTCACCAAGGAGGTGAAAGACCTTTTCAAGGAAGACTGTAAAACACTAATGAAAGAAATAGAAAATGACACAAACAAATGAAAAAACATCCTATACTCATGGACTGGAAGAATTAATATTGTTAAGATAACAATGCTCCCCAATCTCTATCAGATTTAATGCAATCCCTATCAAAACACCAAAGACATTCTTCATAGAAATATTTTTTTTTTTTTGAGACGGAGTCTCGCTCTGTCGCCCAGGCTGGAGTGCAGTGGCCGGATCTCAGCTCACTGCAAGCTCTGCCTCCCGGGTTTACGCCATTCTCCTGCCTCAGCCTCCCGAGTAGCTGGGACTACAGGCGCCCGCCACCTCGCCCGGCTAGTTTTTTTTTTTTGTATTTTTTTAGTAGAGACGGGGTTTCACCGTGTTAGCCAGGATGGTCTCGATCTCCTGACCTCGTGATCCGCCCGTCTCGGCCTCCCAAAGTGCTGGGATTACAGGCTTGAGCCACCGTGCCCGGCCGGAAATATTTTAAAAATTCTAAAATTTATATGGAACCACAAAACACACCAAATAGCCAAAGCAATCCTGAGCAAAAAGAACAAAACTGGAGGCTTCACACTACCACATTTCAAAATATTCTACAAAATTACTGTAACCAAGATAACTGGCATAAAAACGGAAAACAGACCAATGGAACAGAATAGAGAACAGGATAGAGAACCCTGAAATAAATCTATGTTTACAGCCCACTGATTTTTTTTTTTTTTTTTTTTACAAAGGCACCAGAAACATTCACTGGGGGGAAAGAACAATCTCCTCAATAAGTGATGCTGGGAAAACTGGAGAACTGTATGAAGTACGAAACTAGACCCTTATCTCTCACCATATAGAAAAATCATATCAAAATGGATTAAATAGTTAAATCTAGGACCTAAAATGTTGAAACCACTAGAATAAGACAGTGGGGGAAATACTCCAGGACATCGGTCTGGACAAAGAGTGCTTGAGTAAGCCCATAAAAGCACAGGCAACCAAAGCCAAAATGGACAAAGGGGATCACATCACACAAAAAAGCTTCTCCACAGCAAAGGGAATAACCAACGAAGTGAAGAGGCAGTCCACAGAATGGGAGAAAATATCAGCAAACTATCCATTTGACAAGCACTTAATAACCAGAATATATAAAGAGCTCAAACAAATCGACAAGAAAGGCAAACGTATATTCTGACTTTAAAAATGGGCAAATTATCTGAATAGACATTTCTCAAAAAAAGACATACCAATAGCCAACAGAATATGAAAAAATGCTCAACACCACGAATTACTAGAGAAATGCAAATCAAAACCACAGTGAGATACCTCTCACCTCTGTTAAAATAGCTTCTATCAAAAGAGAGGCAGTAAGGGATGCTGGTGAAGATGTGGAGGAAGAAGAACCCCCATAGAATGTTGGGGGAAAATATAAATTAGTAGAGCCACTATCCAGAACATTATGGAGGTTTCTTAAAAAACTAAAAATAGAACTACCATATAATCCAGCATTTCCACTGCTGGGCATATATTCAAAAGAAAGGAAATCAGTATATCAAAGAGGATATCTGCCCTCCCATGTTTATTGCAGCACCTTTCACAATAGCCAACATTTGGAATCAACCTAAGAGAAAAGCATATGTTTTATAATTAGAAAACTTTTGGCATATGTTTTTATGTATAGGTATATCTATATTTACATGTACATAGAGTGTATAATATAATTTGTTGCTTAAGTATTTGGCACTGATTTTTAAAGACAAAGATTAGTCTAGATTTTAGCATTACAATAATGTATAAAATAGACATGGTTCTTCCCTTTATAGACCTTATAGTTTAATATGACAAACAAACTTTAAATGATATAGTGTTATAAGTTATAAAGATAACCACATGTGAACCAACATGGTTTAGCAATCATTAAATCTTTAAAATCATGTATGTTTAAGGATCAGAATGGTGGGTTAGAGTTGACAGGTTGTAAAATGCAAAATAAGTATGTTATTGCTACTCATAACTTTCATTTTCTACCTAATTACTTTTAAGACTTCATGGGAAGGTAAAAATCAAATATGGCGAAATTACATATTTGATGCAAGCTATTATGGCATTAGACTGGGAGGTATAATACATTTTTGATGAGTTATTAATTGGAATTTTTACTTGCATCATCCTTCCTGAGAATATCCTTCTTTATCTTTCTATCATATAAAATTTATAGAAATACTATTGTAGTGGAAGAGGTTATGCAAAATTTTTAATTTTTAAAATATTTTACAAATTTTGCAAAACCTCTCCCACTACAATAGCACCTCTATGAATTTTCCAAAAAAGCTATTGTAAATGTGTTGCAAAGATATAGCAAAATCATATTCTCTGTAGTACCCTTGTGATTGTTTATGTATATTATGATATAGCATAAAATGAAATAGTTCATTTGTTAAAAAGTCATCTAAAAATTATAAAATCATGAGAAATGCTCGCATATAAGTATTTTGTATAACAGAGCATATTATATTTTATATAACATTTACTCGTACTTATATTTATACACTATACAAAGGTTACCAACAGTGGTTATTATTTGAAAATAGGGTTAATCAAGATGTATATTATCACCCTTTTGCTAATGTGTATTTTCTAAATTCATAACTTTATGAATCGTAAAGCTCTTGCTAAACCTAATTTGATCATAATAAAAACATTTGATAATCTTTTAAAAGGGAACTCAGTAGAATTACTTACCCTAGTCCCAGCAGTTGACAAACATCATTTGAAATCTGGGTGGTCCAGTTCTCAGCACAAGCTGTATGCCATAAGCTCTGGATTCTGAACTGCACTAAACCATTGTTGTTTGTTGTGCTGTTGAAAAGACGCACTAAAGACACGGAGAGTATAATGGTGGTTACCAGAGACTGAAGGGTGGGGAGAATAGGAAGACATTGTTCACAGTACAGAGCTTCAGTTAGACAGGAGGAATAAGTTTGTGAGATCTCTTACACAGCACTGTGACTATAGTTAATAATAATGTACTGTATATTTCAAAATTTTGCAAAATTGCAAAATTTCAAATTTTCTCATTATGAAAAATGATAAGTATTTAAGATGATGGATAGGTTGATTAGCATAATTCAATCATTCCTCCTTCTCTCTATATATATACACATATATACACACATTTTATATATACATATATACACATTCTCTATATATACATTCTCTATATATCCTATATATATATTACATATATAATAATATCACGTTGTAACCAATAAATATATAGAATTAAATTTTTCAAATTTACAGCTAATTTTTTTAGAAAAATTAACAAAAGAAGATGCATTAAAGAGATTAGATTACACATGTGGTCATTTTGACCTAAACTGATAAGAGTAGATTATGGCCTCTAAACTAAATGTGCAATATTCTTAACATCTCAAGTTTAGAGATTGATTGTAGTTTTTCTTAAGAGCATGATGGAAGGTCTAATTTGAAAAATATAAATTTAGCAGACAATTTTGCTCTTTTATATAACTATAAAAATGGAAAATGCAGGCCAGGCGTGGTGGCTCAAGCCTGTAATCCCAGCACTTTGGGAGGCCGAGACGGGCGGATCACAAGGTCAGGAGATCGAGACCATCCCGGCTAACCTGGTGAAACCCCGTCTCTACTAAAAAAAAAAAAAAACTAGCTGGGTGAGGTGGTGGGTGCCTGTAGTCCCAGCTACTTGGGAGGCTGAGGCAGGAGAATGGCGTAAACCCAGGAAGCGGAGCTTACAGTGAGCTGAGATCCGGCCACTGCACTCCAGCCTGGGCGACAGAGCAAGACTCCGTCTCAAAAAAAAAAAAAAAAAAGGAAAATGCAGAGATATGCAAATTTATTACAAATCTATACAGCAAATAAACAGAAAATAAAGTTATTTGTGAAGAGTATACCTAAGAGTATATATAAACTTAGCTTCTGAAAGACGGAAACTCAAGTTTAGAGATTACTTTAGGAATTCCCTCCCCACCAAAAAAAAAACTCTTTTCTTTGTACTTGCTTTTATACCATTTGATTTCTATCATCTCATTCATCATTTTACAACCATTTTGAACAGAATTTTAAGGCCATTAGTGGCCAGGTAGGGACTGGACCAAGTTAAGTGAGTTCATCAAGGGAGGAAAACATCAGTAATTATAGTCTTACCTACAAACACTATGTTGTAATTGTATAAAATAATGCTACATTGTTTACCCTTTTTTCCTATTATGACAACAGTTAAGAGCAGTGACTATAGAACTATACAAACTTAGGTTCAAAAAGAGCTATGGCCCTTACTAGGTGTGTGAACTTTGGCAGCCACTTATCATTTCCAAGCCGCAGTTTCCTCATGGGTAAACTATAGCTGATTTTTTTTTCTTTTTTGAGAAGGAGTTTTGCTCTTGTTGCCCAGGCTGGAGTGCAATGGCACAATCTCGGTTCACTGCAACCTCTGCCTCCCAGGTTCAAGCGATTCTCCTGCCTCAGCCTCCTGAGTAGCTGGGATTGCACCCGGCAACATGCCTGGCTAATTGAGCATTTTTAGCAGAGACAGGGTTTCACCATGTTGGTCATGAACTCCTGACCTCAGGTGATCTGCCTGCCTCAGTCTCCCAAAGTGCTGGGATTACAGGTGTGAGCCGCCATGCCTGGCCAATTATAGCTAATTCTTACTGTAGATTTTTTTAAACTTATTTACAGTGCATGATGCATAGTATGTAAGTGTAAAAAATTTGCTTAGAAATAAAAAGACATAATAAAAGTATCCATTACTCACAATGTTATTGAAGTCTGGAAGGGGAGCTGGACTGAAAACTCAGCAGGGCAGGGGGAGAAAGTGAGTTATAAGTAAGCATACAGGTGCCTCTAAATGTGGGCAGTAAACAGAACACAGTAGCCAATATGTGTGGTGCTAGCCTGCTTGGTTTGGAATACTGTCTCTGTGGTATAGTATACCTATATGAATATTTGTTGCTCTAGAATTACAGTTAATAAGTGTGGCCAAATTGAAACAAACAATAAACTGAGGCCTGCGTATTAACTTTTCTCCTAACCAGATGGGGACGAGGTGCTAAAATCATCTCAGAGATGAGATGTTATCATTCCAAAGCATCAAAACAGGTCCTAATAAACACACTTATAATCTTTCTTTTACACCGTAGAATCCAAATGCAGAGGATAAAGTCATAAAAGTATTTTCCTAAAAAGAAGGCATACCACAGTCTGCTTCATCGGAGCCATCCTCACAGTGCGGATCACCGTCACAGAGATTTGCCAGTGGAACACACTCTCCATTTTTACATTGAAAATTGTCTTCCTTGCATGGCTCTATGGGGAAAGAATGTTTATTGTATAGGATAAATAAAACACAAATGGATGATTCTGGAGTACAAATCCTATTTGCTCCCCTTTAAACATGAGTCCTTTGCCACAGCACAAGGTGGAGCCAGCTTTGATACTGAGAAACACCATCTACTTGGTTGTTCAGAATGCCTCAGAAATAGTTCCCAAGCTGATGTGCATGTCGCTTTAGAAGAGTGTGGATGAAACCTCAGACATCTCTTTTGCAGCAAAACTCAGGGAATTTCTAAGAGGTGGCTGAGAGGTCAACTCACCTCTTCCTCATAATTTTGTTAGTATCTCTTCAATAAACAAACTCCTCCACCCCAAACGAACATACAAGCAACAACCACTGAACTGTTACTCAAGCACAGAGAGGTCCCCTGGCCTCACCATCCAAATGATACTTCCAAACCTTTGTAAGAAAGAAATGTGGAAGTTGTCTGTTGGTGGGATCAAAGTTGGATTGGGCTGGAAACAGAGGGCTCAATTAAAAGTTGGTCAGGCAGGAAAGAGTAGTCACAAGGAAACGGAAACTTTGCGGGATCTGTAATGTGAAAAGAAGTTGAGGATAGAGCTCCAAACAATTAAAGCAGTGTTGGAGGCATGGGCATGTGCTTGGCACATGGAGATACAAAAGGAAAATGAAAAGGCTGGGCAAAGAAGAAATTGGGTAGAGCTGGAGGCTATTGGTCATTGTTTCCAGAGTTGGTTGTGCAAAAAGAGGCCTACTGGAAACATTCCTTATTTAGAAGTAGCTGCTTTGAAAGTTTTGTTCTAGGAGAGCCCTCATATCACTGGGAGAGAGATGTTTGCTTCCCTCTTCTAGCACTTTCTGATTATGGCTTACAAGGTACAGCTATGTGCTGGAAGGAGAGTAGGAACTTCGTGAGGGCCACATGGAATTTGGTTCCCTGACAATGACGATGGTTGTCAGGTGTGGAGAGGTTCAGCATCTTATGCCCTACATGGCACATGAAAAATCATATGGGGAAGCAAAAGCACTTGATAAAAATAAGAAAAGGGAAGCTTGTAGTTTGAAAACTATTAGTGTCTACTAGTCAATACAATGACATTACTATTACACTGCTTTCAAGGAGACTCAATTCAGGTTAATATGATTTCAGAAACAAATTATAAAAGTAACCATGGAGACTTTCTGAATTTATGATGACTAAACATAACGACACTTGAAAGAAATTATTCCTGCTCTTTTAGAATCTACGTTGTAGACTCACATCTGAGAGTACTGATAAATACTGTTATACTTCTAAAGAGAGGGACTCAGTTTAGCCATACTACACTTACTGAAAAAAAGACTGAAAGTAGTCCAGCAAATATCAATATCCATCAGCTATTTTCAGCTTTTTAATAAATGGGCATTAGAGTATTTTTCTTAAAAAATACTGAATAGAGTATTTGAGGGGGGTTGTTTTTATGGGGGAAAGTGGAGTGGGGCCATCCAGCAAACCAAGTATGGGGTGCCCTAAGAGAATCAATTCCTAATTGAGTTGCCTGAAAGAAGCAAGGTCAGTATCTCACTCCCTGGCCAAAAGTTGACTACACTGCATAACCACAAGGACCAGGCTTTCATGGGACTAGTGCTAGGGGTTTCAGATTTTTAAAAACTCTGACATTAGCATGCAACAGATTTTAAGTAATAACTCTAGGATACACATCAATGTGTGTGTGTGTGTGTGTGTGTGTGTGTAACTAAATTAAAATTTACCTTTACTCTGTTCTATTAATTCCTATCCTATCCTATCCTATCCTATCCTATCCTATCCTATCCTATCCTATCCTATCCTATCTATCCCATCCCATCCCATCCCATCCCATCCCATCCCATCCCATTATATTACATAACATTTGTTGGGTAGTGAAATACACAACAAACATAAAATTTGTTGTGTAGTGAAACCCAATAAATCCATTTCACTACCCTGGTTTTTGATAAATGCCAGAATAAACTGAAGTATAGTAAAAAAATTAATGAGACAGTGACATTATTTTCCTGAAGTTTGTGGGCAGATAGCTGTGTAAATAAAGATTAGCGATCAATTCCTATGAAACGAAATCAGAAGTTAGAAAGTTGGCAAGGTGGACACTGGAAAGGTGGTCAGATGACAACCGCCTAGCAGAGAAGTCTGGCTCTAGCACAAAAATTGGAGGAATGGAACCTGGGGATTAGGGATTTGGAGCTGAGCAGGCTTATAAGAAATTATTTAGGAGTTGTACTACCCATGTCTACAGTACAATAGTCCATGGCTGGTGAAACAATGCTCCAAAGAGCTCACAAGTCTGTTTGACAACAGAGCTAGCATTTGGCCAGAAGCTGGTATTTGTCAAATGAAAACTATCATGGTAAAAAACAAACAAACAAACAAACAAACAAACTTCCTATCTTCCAACGTTGGAACCATGGGAAGAAGAGGAATAAAGAGAAGTATAAAATAAAAAAAGACAATATTTCCACCCTCCTCTGCCTTAAGTTATTAGGCCAAGGTCTGTGCCTGAGTTGAGGGATAAAAGAAGCTTTGAATTAGATAATATAAAAGTGTTGACATTATACTTGACTGTTCATTTTAATACTTAAAAGTGAGTGCAAGTTACTCAGATAAAATGATTTAACAGCGGAAATAACCGAAAAAGTGTAGAGATCTGCCTGAAATATCCAGAGACGAAAAAGGAGATTTGAATTAAAATAAAGACAAATGAATCTTTTGTTTTGCTTATATTGTCACTGAGGTCAGTCATTCTATAAACTGAATATACAATATGCCAGCTGTAATACCCATAAAGCCTATTTTCTCATGTTCATATGTCCAGGGCTTAGCAAAGTGTCTGGCACAAAGCAGGGAATAAGTAGATATTTTTTAAACATAAAGTAAATTAATGTATGTTAAAAGATTGATATGCCTCAAAATAAGTATGAAGCTTAGTAATAGAGTCGATGTAATATAAAGCACTTTTTAAAACTATGATTTCAAATAAAGTTTAAAATTTAAGATAATTGGCTGATAGTAATTCTAGTGATCTGAAAAAAATCAATTTTATGAATTATGAAAATATAATTTACTTAGTTAAATTTCAACAGTGGTTAAGACATAAACCCTAAAGTAATATGATCTTGGTTGAAGGTACAATTTAGCAATTTCTTTTTTCTTCTTTTGAGATGGAGTCTTGCTCTGTCACCCAGGCTGGAGTGCAGTGGCCAGATCTCAGCTCACTGCAAGCTCCGCCTCCTGGGTTTACGCCATTCTCCTGCCTCAGCCTCCCGAGTAGCTGGGACTACAGGCGCCCGCCACCTCGCCCAGCTAGCTTTTTTATATTTTTTAGTAGAGATGGGGTTTCACCGTGTTAGCCAGGATGGTCTCGATCTCCTGACCTCGTGATCCGTCCGTCTCGGCCTCCCAAAGTGCTGGGATTACAGGCTTGAGCCACCGCGCCCGGCCTAGCCATTTCTTTTAATATTTCTCTGACCTTGGGCAAAGACATTAGTCTTTCTGAGGCTGTTTCTCTGACTATCAACAGAAGTAACTATTACTTTTGTCTTAGGTGTGTCAGGAGAATACATTTTAACAAATAATGAAGTATGCTTATCATAACAATATATATACAGAGAATATGCAGTACATAATATTTTTAACAGTAAAAACAGTAACAGTAAAAAATATATATATTTTTCACTGTTTTTTTTTTTTGTTTGTTTTTGAGACAGAGTTTTGCTCTTGTTGCCCAGGCTGGAGTGCAATGGTGCCATCTCGGCTCTCTGCGACCTCTGCCTCCTGGGTCCAAGTAATTCTCCTGCCTCAGACTCCCAAGTAGCTGGGATTATAGGCATGCACAACCACACCGGGCTAATTTTGTATTTTTAGGTGAGACAGGGTTTCTCCATGTTGGTCAGGTTGGTCTCGAACTCCTGTTCTCAGGTGATCCAGTTGCCTCAGCCTCCCAAAGTGCTCGGATTACAGGCGTGAGCCACCATGCCTGGCCTTTCACTGATATTTTTTAAGTTAACATTCTTACTCCATGTGCTAGTTGTGCTATTTCTCCCTATGAATAATGAAATAAATATGAAAACATAACTAATCCTTTCCTCTTAGGATCTTACAATAATAATTGGAGCTATTTGTATGCTGTACTTTAAACTTTGAAGAATTTTGTATTTTTTCAACTGAAATCTGAGTTACCTTATTAAGAAAATATTTTTAGAAAGCCATGGCTGGTTGTTTCTACAAACCTTTATACTATGAGAAAAGTTGGTTACATATCTCAAAATATAATGCTATTACGGAGGTTCTTGAAAATGTAACTAACAATTTGTTTCACAAGCATATTTTTAAATCAGATTAGTGAGATGACAAATGGGCAGAGATAATTACAGATTCTAAAGACAGCATTAATACTTTGACTCTATATTTTATCTTTCAGGTATTAATTTTCCTTTAGGAAAAAGGAAGTCTTAAATGTAGGCAGAAGTGTTTGTGTTCAGATATTGTGTCTTAAGTTTATATTTTAATAAACCTTATTTAAAAAGTTGACAGCATGAATTACATAACCATGATCAATTATATTGATATACTTACAGAATGTTAGTCACCACTCTTTATTTTTAAATTATCTTATTACATTTTTCATAGCGTATTGAAATCACTATGTAGAGAATGAGTTCTCAATGACAATAATTTAATCACAGATAAATTTACTGATAATTTTACCCTCTTACTAATTTAATTTGAAAATCACATATGAGTTGAATGGAAACAGACAACTATCTGAATTAAAATTTAATTGATAACATATAAATATCAAAAAAATATAATTCATTTTTGTGCTCTAGCTAAAGCTGTTAGGGTTATATTCTATGAATCCAGAAAAATAATAACTTGTTTCTACAAGCTGAATGAACTGGATGAAAAAATGCTGAATGGGGAAAATTGCATTGTTACTGAACTGAACAGAGATTTTTAAATCTGAGAAGTATAAATAAGCTCTTTGAAAATTTTCCTTACATGCATAAACTGGATTCTGATTCTTTGCAACACACGATAGTTCAGCTTCATTAAGCAGTCTTTAATCCAACAGTTTAACTCTCTCTGGACTCTGAAATCTTATTTCCGATAGTTTTATGCCCATGGTGAGGGAGAGAAAAAGAAATATTGCTAAGAATTGAATTTCCCAATCTCCTTTTATGGAGTCTCCAGTAGCGTTGCCTCATTTAGTCAACATATGCTTGGTTTAAAACAGAACAAAACTGATCTCTAAGGCACATGCCACACAATCTGGGGAGGGTTCAAACCTCCTAAATGTAATCAGCTGCCACTTCCACAGTTGCCTGAAAAACACTATTGAATTCCATCGTTAAGACTCTGAGTATCAGAAAAGAGCAATAAGGGGACATTTATAGGAGACAGATCTTCATAAATCTCTATTACATATACTTTATTACAGTAGAAATGGAAATGTTAGGAACATAGTATAAAGAAAATATGATACAAAAATACACTATACAATTGCATTAAATTTCAACTGAATGTCTTGGAAGGTGTCCCTAAAATACCTCCAGAAGATAAGTGAAGCAAAAATGATATTTGATGCCCATTTATACTTTTTTCTAAAAGAACCACCAAAGTAAATTGCCAGGATGTGTGTCCAATCTCACTTTTCCTTACCAGCTTGATTACCCTCCACAGCCAAGTCCCTGATTCTGTAATTGCTTTTCAGTCTTCGGGTATAAAAAATAATTTTGACGGAAGCAGACGGTGCTGTTGACAACTCAATCATTCCATTACTCACTTCCCAGCAGCATCTGCCCTATGTCTAGGATGAAGGTGAAACCACATTCCCCATGCATTTATCATGCAGTGATGGGCACTGAAGACTCTATTCTAGCTTTAATCAAGGGAAGTTTCTCTTAAAAATAACTTCATACATTACATACTAATGTAACAGTAGTAAATGAACTCTAGCTGTAGGCAAAATAAATATAAAGAATCTATGCACCATAAACTTGGTGTCTCTTTTGTGCTGAGAGAAATAGATTGTGCTCTGTTTTTGAGTTTGATCTTGAATCATAATTGCTTATAATGCTTTTCAAAGTCTTTGATGCTGTGTTTGTTTCATTATAAGAATCTGAGACAGGAAATAAATGAAAAGAAAGAACAACAGTATATCAAAGAGATATCTGCTCATCTATGTTTATTGCAGCACTATTCTTGATAGCCAAGTTACGCAGTGAACCTGAGTCCATCAACAGATGAAGACAGAGAGAGAATATGGTATCTTTGCACAATGGAATATTATGCAGTCACAATAAATAATGAAATTCTGTCATTTGCAATAACATGGAGGAAACTAGAGGATATTATGTTAAGTGAAATAGCGAGGCACAGAAAGACAAATGTTGTGTGTTCTCATTCATAGGTGGTAGCTAAGTTAATTGATTTCATGAAGATAGTAAATAGAATGGTGGTCACCGGAGACTGAGAAGGGTACTGGGGAGGGAGGATAAAGAAGGGTTTCAATGGGTACCAAAACAGAGTTACATAGAAGGAATAAGACCTAGTGTTTGGTAACACAATAAAATGACTATAGTTAACAATAATTTATGGTATATTTCAAAATAACTAGGGAAGACAATTTGGAATGCTCCTAACACTTAGAAATAATAAATGTTTGAAGTGAAGAATATTTCAGTTTCCCAGATTTGATGGTTGTAAATTATATGCTTGTATTAAAATATTACATATACTCCATAAACGTGTAATTATTATGAGTCCATAAAACACAATTTAAACAAACTGTAACTGTAACTTTTGATGAAAGAGATCTGTCTCCATCTTCCTTTTGACAATCCATTTTCCTCTTTTCAAGTCTTTTCTCCCTTCTCATTTTCAATTTAAAATAGGGATTTAAAGATCTACTTTTTCTTAAAATTTTGTTTCAAGATGCTTTCACTTTTGCAGATGGTGGAATGTCCTGTGCTGTTAGTCTGTTCTCACGCTGCTAATAACGACATACCTGAGACTAGATAATTTATATGAAAAAGGAGAATTAATGGACTTGCAGTTTCATATGGCTGGGGGAGCTTCATAATCATGGTAGAAGACAAAAGAGGAGAAAGGCACATCTTACATGGCAGCAGGCAAGAGAGAAGATGTGCCGGGAAACTCCTTTTTATAAAACCATCAGATCTCATGAGACTTATTCACTATCATGAGAACAGCACAGGAAAAAGCCACCCCCATGATTCAGTGATCTCCCACCAGGTCCCTCCCACAACACATGGGGATTATTACAATTCAAGGTGAGATCTGTGTGGGGATACAGAGCCAAACCAAATCACCTGTAATTATTTCAATTGTTTGGATACCTCAATAAATCTAATCCCCTATCTGTTAGAGCACAGTATTTTTTTTTAAACCTCAATTACTTCAGGTTTTACTATTTATCTCAATTCCTTTAAAAGTATAACACTTCTTTCAAAAATCCTTTCCTTGACAGAATTCTTGAAAAAAATTTAGGATGGCCTCCAGTAGAATAGTACTAGGCATTAGATATTTACTTGCTTTATTTTATGATACTTTGCAGAAGAGAGTACAGAATTTTACTACATTTAAATACAGCAGTTATTGACTCTTGTATATTTTTTAGTTGTGGGATTTTCTCTTTAAAACATGAGAAATATTACTTCAGTATTACTTCATTGTTTTAATATTCATAATTGAGTGAAATATAAAGCTGATCTTATTTTCAACACCTACAAAAATAATTTTACTTATTCTGCTAGAAATTTTCAGAAAAATTTCCCTCTTGAAATTTAAAACTTCACACAGAAAGTGGTATAACACCGATTCCTGCTTATTAATCTTTTTTATTGAACATGCTAAGGCTTCATGATTTTTCAGGTAATTTTATTCAGATTCAATAAGTGTATAATTTTTCTTTCATTGTATCTTTCACTATTAGTTTTGATCTGCTTTTTTTTTTTTTTTCAATTTCAGGAATGTTTATTATTTGCAAATTTGGTTTGGTGTATTTTCCTGCATGCCCGTTATAGATTCTCATATGTTTCCATCTCTCTTTATGTATTGTTTTTTCATTCTTCATCATGCTTTTCTGCAGCAATTTTTGTGGAAATGTGTGATGTGTGTGTTCTGCACAAGAGGTTCTTAATAATTGTGCAATTGACCAGAACACTAGGCTAACACACTGCTAACAAAGGCCTCTAATTAAGTCAGAAAGATTTGATTATGGCAGTTTCACAGAAAATTGCTCTGGCCAAAGATGGCCATCTTCTTCCAAATTTCTTGAGAGGAGACTTTATTGTAATGTCACTTGTGGGAGCCAGTACTGTGCAAAGACTATTCTATCAGGAGCCAAACATTATATAATAATTTAAAAAATTAGGTCATAATTTTACATATAAAAGTATTGGTGGTAACAGTTTGTGTTTTTCTGTCATCTAAAGTTTGCTATTAACTAATTTACTTTCTATATAACTGTAAGAAAGAGTTAGTTTTTTTTGAACATTACATAACCAGTCTGTTTTATCTCAAGTGTGCTCGATTATTAACTACCAAAATGTCCTCATCTATGTCCATCACCCATCTATACTTTAAAAGTATAACTCAAATGTTGAATTAAATTAAAATAATAGGTTCACCACAAAGAGAAGGAAACTAAAATACCAGATAAAATAATTGGCAAACAAACAAGGTTATATATAATCATCAGCAACAAAATAAGAAACAAAATCAGTCATTCAATTCAAGATGACATTTTAAAAATTATGTTGATTAACATTTTCTAAAGCAATGATCAAATTTTCTTCTAAGTTAAATTCTTGCCCCCCCCCACACACACACTTACGTAAATACATATCTATTGATATTTGCATCTCAATTCTTCTTTATCTAACAAAATCATGTCATTTTCTATACTTATTCTTTTTAGTGTACTCCATTATAAGATAAATTATAATTTTGTGTAGATCTCAAAGTGTTTACTAATTATTTTTTATTGATCCATGTCACTGTTGCTTGTAAGTAAACAGAGTAGCTTCTAAAATCACTTACAAAATCCAGATTAATCGATTGAGCTACCACTTACTTCTATCTAAGTAGCATGGATATTACCAGTTGTGGCTCATTTTCAGGCCAGATGATAGACCCTTTAATTCTTTGCCATAAAGATTAAAGCAGGCAGCTTTCTGGGATGGTGTCCAAAGTCCTGGCCAGTTGTGAGTGGAGGAACAAAGATAAACATAGCCTAATAGCAGCTGGATTTTGTATTAGATAATAGGCCAGATGAAGACAAACTATCCAATCCTACCTCTTTTCTAGATATTCAAGTGTAAGACATCAATTGCACAAATACTTCTCTTCCTATGGAAGAGAAAGAAAGATGTAGGAAGCAGCATATATTCTGTTTTTCTAACCTATTTGCACCTGGAAAGAACCACTGAGTTGTTGGGTAGTTCTATGAGACAAATCATAGTCCAAGGGGAGTATCAAGTTGCACAATTTATTTGCAGACTGCTGAATGCAAATATATGCAAATACTAGATATATATATATATCCACATTCATACATATCCATATATATATATATACATATACATATATCCATGATGAACATGCCACTATTTTGTTTGCTCTTGTTGATTATTTTATGGATATAATAAAACACCCAGTGTCGGAGGGTTGGGCATGCCAGCAAATAGCATTAAATTCCTACACTGCAGTGCTTTACTCCGGTTATCTCCAATAAGTTAATGATGTTAATTATTTAATTGAATGTTGTTGGCATGCCAACACCTCTCTTGCCTGTTTCCTTCTTTGCTCTCTGAAAATGTTCTTGACATGGGAAACATGACAGTCTTCCTTCCTTACAGGATCAAGTATCCTACTTCTAACATTTAACATGGCCCTCTTCAGTGAACAAAATTCAACACTCCTTACACATCAGAGAGGTCCAAGTAAGTCTGCTAAAAACTTTTGTGGCTTCCTACTTTGAACAAACTTAGGTAATGGTAATACAGATGTAAAGGAGGAGAGATAATCTTCATTAAGATGAAGAAGAATGAGTGTCACAGAAGGAAAGCATTAAAATCATGATTTTGGCCTTGAAATTCTGTATACCGTTGCTGTTTTGCTCCGAAAGTTATGACGCAATGTGTGATTTATGGTCTCTTACCTGGAATCCCCAAGTGATAGCCAGTAGTGAAGTTTGCTTTAAACCCTCCTCCCGCCGACGCATCGTTAGTAATGAGAAGCACAGTCATTCTATTGGTGGTAGAGAACACATCCTTTACTGGACCAGGCCCTGTGTACACAGCTGTTCCGAAGGAAAACGAGACAACCAGTGAGATGATCCTTTGGATCTAGAAGGAAATGTACCCCACATCTCAGTTCCATCTGCCAGACATAGGGCTACATATTACATGGCTCACTCATAGAGCAGCCATAGGTAAATGAATGCACACATTCTTTTACATTTTGAACACTCTTCAACAAAGCCAACTTCTCTTTAAACATTTTTGATATTACTTGAGGGCAGCTCTATAATGTAATGATGAATTACTTATAATATATCTGACTTAGTATCACTGTTATTCAAAGCTCATGTTATCTCAGATAAATGACTACTTATAAAGAGCTTTATAAAGCAATGGAGTTTATAGTCACCTTTAGTAAACTGCTAACCAAACATATTCAGTATTTTTTGTGTGTTGAATCATAAACCTAATCTGAAGGATGGATTGTTTAGAGATTGAGAATATTAACTGCATAGTGGCTTTTAAACATTTTCCCCTTAATCCCTCGGCTTTGGGGATTTCATAAACAATAAAACAGTCTTTACTATATTTCAGCTAATTAAAAACTACATTTATTTTAAAAAGTTTTATATAAGGGAAGCCCTGAAAGTGATTCAATTTCAAAAGACCTTCCTGCCTACAAATTTTAAAACAATAGCTCAGAGATCTTTCTGGAATTCTTATTTACTTTTCAATGATTTGTTTAACTATTAACAGGTGAAATGACACATTTTATTTTTTTAGATGATGAGCAGTCTGAAGTTTTTATTTGAAGAATAATTGGATCTAAAATGGGAAAACTATTTAAGATTTTTTATATGTGTATAAAAGAACCAAATTTCAGATTCCTCAGTTCTTGCCAACCTTCTAATCACAACAAAATTTTCTTTATTTGTTCTATGTGTGACTCCCAAAATCCTGGGCTCCCAGAAACCCAGGAAGCTCACACTCTAGAACTTTGTGAGATTTTGCTGCAGAATTCTGCATAAGGGCTGACTGATGAAAATGTTGGGGAACCCTCCCCACCACACTGTCCCTTGATGCGCTCTAGAAAATTTTCTCTGGAGTCTTCATTGATTAGTTGCAGCATTCATGTGATTGTATCCTGATTGCATATCTAACAGATCAGATTTTACTATAAATGATGAATACAAGTCCAAAGCACAGTTAGATACAACACTTTTTTTGGGTGTGGGGGGGGCGATAAAATACTTCTTACTTGTATCATTTCATTCATCATAATTGATCATTTAAGCATCTTTATTTAATGTGTGACTTATCAAGAGACACCTTTTTTCTTAAAAATGACCAGCCTGGCCAATATGGTGAAACCCCGTCTCTACTAAAAATACAAAAAATTAGCTGGGCATGGTGGTGGGCACCTGTAATTCAATCTACTCAGGAGGCTGAGCCAGGAGGATCACATAAACCCAGGAGACAGAGGTTTCAGTGAGCCGAGATCGCACCACTGTACTCCAGCCTGGGTGACAGAGCGAGACTCCATCTTAACAACAACAACAGCAACAACAAAATGGTGTTAGTTAAATAACATATTAGCTATCATGTTTGACTGATAACTTTTAAGTGTGTTAGCATGTATTCTATGATCTATAGAATACACAAAATTTCCTCTATCATAGTACACTCTGTAAAAGCACAAAAATTTCCTCTACAGTAGTACACTCTCCCTAGGCTTATTTAAAAATAATCGATAAATAAAAAAGAAAAATAAACTTTGGTCAATTTTTGAAGCATTCTTAGGTACCTATACAGAAGCAGCTAGTACTAGAGACACAGCCAAAGTAATAATAAAATGTAAAGTAAAACTCAAATTGTGTTGTATAACAACACAATTTGAATAGTTTGAAGTAAAATAAAAACTGATTTAATAGTTATCTTTGGACATCCGATGTACATATAAAGAGAACTACATAACGGGTGTCCTTCGCTTCTAGTCTCCAATGTGTAGTGCTTGTGGTAGTCGATTAATACCAGCTGGTTGGAACTGATGATTCAAAAATTTGTCAAGAATAGTTGAACTCATGGAGATAGAGAGTAGAATGATGGTTCTACTGGAAAGGGTACTGGGAAGGGTGGGGGAGTGAGGATGATTAATGGATACAAAAATATAGTTAGAATGAATAAGATCTAGTATTTCACAGCACAATAGGGTGACCACAGCCAATAATAAGTTACTGCACATTTAAAAATAACTAAAAGAGCATAACTGGGTTGTAACACAAAGACAGGAGAAATGCTTGAGGTGATGGATACACTATTCACATGGATGTGATTATTATGCATTGTAGGCCTATATCAAACTATCTCATGTGTCCCGTAAATACATACACCTACTATGCACCCATGAAAATTAAAAATGAATTTAAAAAGTGAAAATAATTAATCCTGCTTTGTGAAGAACGTTCAAGAAAAATATTATGTTGTCACTATTTTAAATATGCCCTAAATTGTAAGCTCCACATAAACTTATGCCACCTTATTATTGTATTTTCATTTTGCAAGTTGTAAAAGAGTGATTACATTTATTAAGAAATGCTCTTTCCATCAGAACAACATCTTCAGCTACACAATCTTTACAATATTCAGACTGCAGACTTACCTAAGAGCAAGGAATCAGCTTCTCCACCATCTCTTATTTCTACTACATCGTTAATATTTTCTAAGTCAAATTCTTGAAAATGAAGTTGTATATTCTCTCCTTTTTGTGCATTTAAAATCCAAACACCTTAAAAGTAAGAAGTAACATTTAATTTGGAACACACTTGGTGATTTCTCTTAAAAGCTTCACTCTCTTGAGAATTTCAAATAACTTAAAAAAAAATTTTTTTTTTTCATTTCATGAAAATCAGTATTTTGAGGTGTTTCTTTTTTGCTTTCATTACTTTTTTTGATGAGAAAATATATTGGTTTATTCAGTAATATTTATAGTAATGTTTCAATTAAATTTGAAATTATTTAGTATAATTGATATTTTTATGAAATAGAATACTTTAATCAAAGTTTACAAATATTATTTTACCTGTACAATATAACATTTATGAATATCAAAAGATACTAAAATTATAGTTTTATTTATTTAATTTTCCATGATCAAATTTAGAAGAAAATTAGGTAATTAAAATGCAATTTATAGGACAAGTAAGCTTTAATATTTATTTTAAAAGTTTCTGCATTTATTTACATTTAGTTCATTAAAGAAACAAAAACAAAATGAAACAAGACAACCAGCATCAATAAACACTTCTTGTTTTTACTGATTTCTGAAATGATTTAACCTTCAGATTTTTTTCTAGGCCATTCTTCTCTCATTCTCTATTAGTTTTCTCATTCACTCTTAAGAAATATAACTGTATTTATATAGTAACAATTTCTAAGTCTTTATTTTCTGCACTTTTTTGAGATGCAGGCAAATTTATCTACTTATTTACTGTCTATGGCTGTACATATTTCAAATCCAACATGTTCTAAAGAAAAAGCAGAATTATCTCTTTTGCAAACTCATTTATCTTATCCTTCCTATCTCAGTGGCACTACTAATCACCCACTCACAGTTCTCTATGCTTGCAACCTCAGCACCTTCCCTAATCTCCTTTCTCCTACCACACCCAATCAATCACCAAAGCCTGTTAATGCTACCTCCTACATCCTTTGAATCCCATTTACTTCTCAATGTCCTTTGCCACCATGACAAGAGTTCAAATAACTATAGTTTCTCATCTCCCAGTTGGTGATGCTGATGGTTCTCGTCCCTTACCGTCGATCTCTGATCTAAAATGCAAGCTCCTTTTTATCGCCATTTTCCTGTCAACTATTCAAAGAACTCCCTACTGCTCTCAGAATGGAATTCAAACTTTATAGCATGGTGCAAAATCCCTTCACACACAATTTTACCCATTACCATTATTTAATTTTTCTTGGAGATTCAAGAAACAGTTGTCTCCTACTTTAGTATGTCAAGGACTCTCCACGTCTCTCCACAAAGTCCTGCCTTTACCCTTATTATAAAAGTATTTTGGACATTTTGTGCCTGACAACATATTGAGTCACCATCTATACTGTGCTACATTTGTGTCTTCTTTACTTGCTTCAGACTAAGAAATAAAGTATTGAATACACATTTGTCGAATAAACAAATACATTTAAATTTAATAAATTTCTCCAAATTGTTTCAATGTTCCACTGCTTGCTGGATTTTTCAGATTATCACTTTGTTCAAATGACGTTTAAAAGATGTCTCCAGTGTGAAGCAGAGATAACTTTGTTTCCCCAAACAAGTCAAATTAGATTAGTTGCTATTTATTTTGGGGGGATGAGTTATCTGTCTACAATACTGACCCTACATGCACCTATAAAAGTGATGCTCTCTTATCTCTTGATCATCTGAAGTAAGAAGGTTGGCTTTTTCTGACGACATATTTTCCCCACCACTGGGGCATTTCTTTCATTGACAGAATTCTCCATTTAGCTTAGTGGTCTTAACCATGCATGGCCATGGAAAGATGTTTGTTTCCCAACCCAAACTCCTGAAGTGGAACCTTTGTAGGACGGGCTAGGGAATCTGCATCTCCAACCCAATCTTTATGTATCTCTATATGAGTTTCTCTATTTAGGAACATTGATCTAGAGGTAGTCTTTATGCAGTTTTAGCAAACTATTTTCTCTAGACAAAATTTTTAGTGATCTTTCTTATAATTTTATTTTTTATACTGGAAATAATTACATTACTGTAGCTATCTGCTTTATTGACTCCAGTGTATATTTGCAAAAAGTGTGAATGCTACAACAGGTTCTTTACTTTCTAATACTTCCCATTGTCTTTGTCCTTTGAAATTGCAAACTTGTTAAACACACTGTAGACATTATATGCACAGACAAGGAAAGTGATTTAGAAAGTGGTGTCTGGAGTAACACTGGCTCTCTCACTGTTGTTATTCAACTTCTAAATTTGGAATTACAATAATGACACCTGCTTCAAGAAGTTCTTGTGGGAAATGAATGAAATAATGTATATTGGGCATTAACACAGTGCCTGGCATGAAACAAATGCTGTATATATTTAGGAATTATTGTTATTTTTGTTGTTATATTAAGCAATCTTATAGGTAGACATGACAGGTGTACCCATGTTTGACAAATTGATAATCTACTTTGCTGTGCCAAGGGGAGATCTACATTTCATATGGAGATTTGTTTCTGATGACCTGGAAAAGAAATGACTCACAGAAAGCCAGATTAGGGTAGCTGTTTGGAAAGTTCATAGAACTGAATGTTGTATTTGGCTCCCACAGTTCAAAAGGTCCTCCACAGTCCGCTGAAAAGGAAAGCAATGGGAAATCATTAGTAACACAATGTTTATTTCAGAGAGCTAATACCATATGCCAGCGAATTTTCAATTACATTTCTTAGAATACAAATTTTGACAAGCAAATTTTAGTCATGTAAGGGTAAATGTTGCAGTTTAAGTAAAGGAAAAATACTTAATAGATTAAATAGATAAGAACTCTAATAATCAGTGATGTTGAGCTTTTTTCACATGACTGTTGGCTACATGTATGTTATCGTTTGAAAAGTGTTTGTTCATGCCCTTTGCCCACTTTTTTGTGTAGTTGTTTATTCTTTTTCTAGTAAATTTCTTTTTCTGGTAAATTTTCATATAAAGTTCTTTATAGAAGCTGGATATTGGACCGTTGTCAGATGCATAATTTGCAAAAGGTACCATCTGACACCAGTCAGAGTGGCTATTACTAAAAAGTCAAAAAATAACAAATATTGGAGAGTTTGTGGAGAAAAAGAAACACTTGCAGACTGTTGGTGGGAATGTAAATTAGTTAGACTGTGTGGAAGACAGTGTGGTGATTTCCCAAAGACCTAAAGACAGAAATACCATCTGACCCAGCAATTCCGCTACCAGGTAGGTATATACTCAAAGGAATATAAATCCTTCTATTATAAAGACACATGCACACGTTTGTTCATTGCAGTGCTATTCAAAATAGGAAAGACTTTGAATCAACCTAAATGGCCATCAGTGATAGACTGGATAAAGAAAAGGTGGTACATATACACCATGGAGTACTATGTAGTAATAAAAAATAATGAGATCACGACATTTGCAGGGACATGGACGGAGCTGGAGACCATTATCCTTAGCACACTAACACAAGAACAGAAAATCAAATTCTGATCAAATCAAAATCAAATCAAAATCAAATTGAAAAAAAAAAGATAAGAACTATTCAAAATTTCTTTAGTATTCTTAAGGCCCTTGTGAATCTTCAAGAAAGCATGATAGTGTGCAGCACTTTCCTAAAATTATTTATACAAAGGAACTTTTTTGACAAATATCTTTTATAAATAGATTTCATAAACGAAGGTATCAAATCCCTAATGTAGAAAATGTTTACTTACAATAAAAGAAATTCAATATTTACCACTCTCTAACGAGAAAGGCTAGTAAATCATTTAATTCTGCAATTCTTGATTTTCCTTTTTTTCCCTTTTATTTATTTATTTATTGGTAGTCTTAAGGGGAGGCTTCACTATTCTGCACATCGATAGTAAGGAAAGGGAGACCAAGTGAAACTTCATTTGCTTAATGAATGCTCTGATCTGGTAGCCAACATTGGGCAGAAGCCAAATGGAGACAAGTAACTTATTAAGACAAATTTATTAAAACAATAGAGCACGGATCTTCCAGCTCAGAGTCTGACCCTTTAAGTAGGTAGATTAACTTTATAAAATTCTTAACATATTTTGGTGTTTCATTTATTAGAAACAAATTCTAAAGTAATGTAAAAAATCAACAACTATTTTAAACACTCTAATTATATCTACTTCTTGTTACCATTATTATGTTTTAAAATAAGACCAAAAGAAGAAAAGTAACCTAATTTGAAGAATGCAGAAAACTGGAATAAATATATTATTTTCTATTATTAAAGGTGTATAATACTGGGATTATTTACCCCCAATAAACTAGAAATCAGATTATGGGAGGAATAACTAAGTGTCTCTACATCTATGACAGGGTCTATAGCCATACTCTCTTCTTTAATTTCTCTTTCATATATCATCTGCCTTATTCCTGTAAATCACTTTAAATTCATGTGCATCTTCAAAATTTACATGTAACTCACTGCTTAGATTTGAGTTTCATGATGCATATGATGGGAGAGAGAAGGCAATTACTCTGACTCAGTGTTGGGATCCTTGCCAACCTGTCCTGTTCAGTAAAGAGATAGGGCATGATCCTATTCTACATGACTCCCAGGGCCAGGTTTGTCTAGACCCAGATGAACTTATCAAAATAACAAAATGTTTTACCAAAGCTTGCAAAGTGTTTCCATGCATGTTATCTCATATGGGGAGAGAATGCAGTGCATAAGAGGAGGATTTGTTGGAGTTACTGGATAAAAATTGTTGCTCTGAGTTAGTTGTCTTGGAGACAACTAGATATCTATTAAGGATTTTTTGGATTGTTGTAAAATTCGAGATAATTTAAGAAATGTTCCTATGCATTACCTGCCATACTTAGTACTGGTTTTCGAGGCAACCTTGCGGATTAGGTAATTACTATTATTATTTCAGCTTTAAATGGAAAATCTGAGAATTACAGATATTCACTTGCTTGTTAATGCCATACACAGCCACCTAGTGTCAAAGTCAAGACCTCATCGTGGTTAATCTCAAGCTCATCCCACAGCACTTTACTGTCTCCTATTGGGTTAATTAAACTTTGAATAATTTCCACCATCTGGTTCACACTGCCATAGGCAGGGTTTCAGTTGAGTCTCTATAACTGGCACTTCATAGGTACATAACAAAAAAAGGGCAGTGGATGAAAACACTGACAAGTAAGGTCAAGGATGGGTAAACCTAGAAGGAAGAAGAGAATGTACACGGGGTGCTAAGAAAGGCATGTGAACCAATGAAAGAACAGCAATGGAGAATAAGGGCAAGTTCTCAACAGGAAATCATGACTAATTTACAAAGATTTCGGAAGAAGGGTCTACCACAATCCTATAACCTCTACATACACATGGCACATTTAACTTCAATAATTCTACATTGCTATGAAACACTTCTTTTTATCCTTAATGAGACCAGTGAAGGAGGGAATGTGTAACTAACTGCAGGGACAAATATTCCACTCAGATATAAGAGTGGGAAAAAGTAACTGCCTATTTCACAAATTTAGCAGTGGCCAATAGTGGGTTTTTAAAAAAATGTTTTTGTATTTTTTACCATTATTCTTATTTTATCCTCAAGGAACAAGAAAAAATGTAAAACCTTATATTCCTGATATAGTAAATAGCTGAGATTTGGAAAATGCATTGGATACTGACATAATTGAACACTTAGTGTGCTATACTTAAAGATGAGTAGGTAGGATGTTAATGAGTACATAACAAGAACTCAAACGTTGTCAAGTGTAATAGTTAAACCTGTCAAGGCAGGCAGTTTACTTAGGATTTCTCCACTAAACACAAGTCTTGGAAAATGCATCCCTTTAAAATACTTAAGTACTTTTTGAAATGCATTTAAATTATAATTTATTATCAAATAACTGACCAATAAGACATCTCTGATCCTTGGCCTGATAAAATAGATCAGTTACTCTCTGCATATAAATGACTGTAAAGAATTGGCAAAAGCACTTTAAGTCATTCTAAATATGATGACACAATTTACTTTAATGGTGGTGTTGATCTGGCAGAGATGTGGCGTGTGCTTCTAATAGAGAAACTAAAGATTAATGAAATGTAATTCCAGATATCACAGTCATGCTGTGCCATTAGGTAAAACATCCTCAGCCAGGGAAAGAGAGTAAAATAGCCTGTCTGGTATAGGGAATTATATTCATTTACAGTGTTAAATTCCTTCTTTTTTTTTTTTCTGGGAGCTGTTCTCTCAAACACTTGTGTTCTGATTAATTTCTTACTATGCCACTAGGGATTTTCACTGCATATTCTATGTAAATAAGATGCAGTATTTGGCAAAGTGATTGCCAAGGATAGATATTTTCCTTGATGCATGTCATTTTTACTCCATGCTTAAGCTTCTGCTGTCCATGAAATAGTGTGTTAACGCAGGGGTGTTTACTGAGAGGTGAAAAGGAGAAGAGCCTAGCTTTCATCTACAATGAGAGGGCTTTAATTAAAAATATTTATGGCAAAACAAGAAATGAGACTATGGGAAAAACAGATTTTTGATTGATACTTTATGTGATAGAATTAATAGATGTAGCTTGAAAAATAATACAGCCTATTGATTGATGTTTGAATATATAAAAAGTGGCTAATTTTCAAAATTGGCTATTGTTTTTCATCATTATTGTAATAGATACTCAAATCTTTTGGTATTACAAATAGCATTTTAAAAGTTTAGGTTGTAATTTAAAGTAAAATATTCCATAAAATTTTGTGTTCATTTTATCAAAATTTATGTTTGCATTAACAAGTTATAGTGATCATTCCTGATATAAATATTTTTATTAAATGTGCAACAATAAAGTTCAGATTTTTTTCTCTGTGCTCTAAATTTGGTTATTAATAAAAATCCAGACAATGAGAGCTCAAAATCATAGGCTATTAGTTTGTTTTGTTTTGTCTTGCTTTGAGATTGAGTCTTACTCTGTTGCCCAGACTGGAGTGCTGTAGCTATTCACAAGCATGATCGTAGTGCACTCCAGCCTTGAACTCCTGACTTCAAAGCATCATCCTGTCTCAGGCTTCTGAGTAGCTCGGACAACAGGTATGTGCCACTGTGCCTGGCTCAGGCTATTAGTTTTAGAGGTAAAATAGTTAAAACAAAATAAAACAGCCCAAAACACACTGATATAAGTGTATATGTTTGCAGTTAATATGGAGTTTGCTACAGGTTTGACTATAAGTCATACTAACGATACAGAAAGCAAGCAGTTCTGCTGAATATGGCTATCAATTTCACTGCTGAATAAGGCCATCAATTTCAAGAGAGGTAGAGAGGTAGACAGGTACTGATTGATTCATATCTACATGAAGAACTAAAGTTACATTATTTAGCTCTAAGTATTAGGTCACATCTACAAAACTTTCCAAATTAACTTCCCCCCTACCCCACCCCAGAGAGACAGGGTTTCGCCATGTTGGCAAGGCTGGTCTTGAATTCCTGGCCTCAAGTGACCTGCCCCCCTGAGCCTCCCAAAGTGCTGAGATTAGAGGTGTGAGGTACCGCACCCGACCATGCCCAGTTACCTTTAATTCACATTTGGAAGCAGAAAATGGCTTTAAAAATGGTGAAATAAAGAAAAACTGTGGAAATAGAGTGAATATTGTAATATCTAATACTATAGCTAGGTGTTTTTTTTTTTTTTTTTTTTTTTTTTTTTTTTAATTAGTTTTAACAGCCCCAGAAATAAGCCAGGGGCCTGAAATGTGGATTTTGTTTTGTATACACCTATTTCTATTCAGTAGGTATCTTGTCATGAATCATCAAAATTGTTTTAAATTGGCATGATAGTCGTGTAATGGAATGTTTACTCTCTTAAAGTGTGCTCAGTGCAATCCCCACATTTAAATTCATTTGTACCAACATCACAGAGCAACAATTGTAGAACTGATGCAGCAGAAAGTTACTAAAGTCATGAAATGGAAGAATCTCTGTGGTTATAAAAGCCGAACTTACATTTCCTCAAACTAGACACAATGTGGGTTCCTAGGAAAGAAGGAGGAAACTGAGCTTTATTACTCAGTCACTGGTCTGGGATTGTTTTCTTCCCTAAATGCTCTAAACGTAGCCAAAGAAAGGCTATTAGCCAGTCAGCCATGGTTTCCTTTTATTACTGCTTAAACAAGTCAGTGATCTGGAACCAAAAAAGCTCTGCTCAAATAAGAATTTCACTGAAGCAATTGCAAATGGCATTAGAATGAAATTGTTCAGAATACATTTGATGGTAATTAACATTTTCTGCTGTGAAAAATATTGTCTTGAAGTGAACCATTTGGAAACTGGAACAAACAGACTCTGGGCAGATTCTAAAGTTTGTATTTTCAAATCAGATGGGTTATTCTTTCATTATAATTTCCCTATTGTTAAAATAGACGGGGACACCAAGCTTGACATCAAGGCGTTCTCTTTTTCTCTTTCTGATTGGAATGTAAATATGAAGACTATAAGGGTCATATAGATACATTTTTAACTTAAGAAGCCATATTTAAAATTTTGTTTCTATGTATGTATGATGTAAAAAAATTACCTCAAATTTTCTATTTTAGGTAGTAATGAGATGTTGCTACATTTTAAATATCAGGTCTAAGAATCTATGTTACTTCCTCCCAGAAAATTTTTCTTCTTTATTATTTACGAATAAATAGAGGAACAAACTAGCAGAATTATCAAGAAAATCTATCACGTTAAATGACTGAAATATCAAACTAGCAAAATGTTGCTAGTATTTGGTATCTGTAAGGATAATTAATATTTATCAAGCCATCTATGATTTTAATGATGCTGAATGTTGTTCTTGCACAAAAGTGTTCCATATAATAAATAGGTAGGGTGTGGGTCACCTACAAAAAATGAAATGAGACAATTATTTTCAAACAATGCCATGAATGCAACATTACTGCATTTATGTGAGTATTTTTTTCTACATCCATCCTTACCATCACTTCCAAACTTTAGTTTTGGTGCCAAAATTTTGTTTAACAAAAGTTTCATTTCATGTCACCAAAATAAGAGCATATTCAATGTAGAGAGAGATAGAGACAGACAGAGAGAGAGAGAGAGAGAGAAAGAGAGAGAAAGAGAGAGGCTTAGTCCATCTCTAATAGTATTTACTGATGACCAGTTATTGTGATGTTAGGAACCAGTCATACACTGATAAAGCAAAGGTAAATTTGACCTAGAGTTGCTGTGAAGGAACTCACTTCTTGTCACAATTTTATGACCAATATTATTACATGAGAATGTATGGTACTTTCCTGCTTTGTCATCAATTTTATGAGTATCATTCTGTCTTTTATCTGCATGCTTCCTTAAAGCCTTCTTTTGCTCACATTTTTTTTCCTCCAAAGTCCTCTATCACTTACATCTCTCATGTATTACCTTTAGGGGCACATAATTATACATTGCTTTAAATATTTATTTATATAATTTTTTCATGTATTAATGGTTATTGCTACATCTTACATTTCATCTGCAGTGTTTTGCAGACAGCAGATATTTATAAAATTTGAATGAATGATTAAATATTTAGTAATTTATATATATCTCATATAAGCATCTAAACATGTTAATAATACACAAGATAGTAAAAGCAAACCAATCTTTTGGTGGAATATAAGTGCTCATTCCATATGGTGGCATGGGATCGATATGACAATATAACTACTATCTTCAACATAACGATAGCTCATTTGTTACATGTTCTCAAATACCCATAATTAATCTTTAGAACCTTTTCATTGTTAAAGTCACTCATTTGAAAAGTCTACTTTTTTCCCTTGAAGACTGGAAGAGAAAAATATATAATTTTGGAAGTAAACCAAATTTGGATAGGCTCTCCAAACTGATTTGCTGATATAAATTTGGTAAAAGTATTAAGTGTGCTTGGAAGAAAATGAGAAACGGAAAAAGTACTGTGTTTGCGGGATCAGATCCATGCAGAACTAAACACATAAGAGATTTAACCCAAACAAAGCCATAGAGCTAAGTCAGTTTCCAACCACCACAATCCAAAGAAAAAAGTGTTGTTTTTTTTGCATAAAAACAACAGTGTAGTGAAAAAATCCCTATAGAAAGTCAGTGGATGTTTGTTATTACTCATTATCATAGGCATTTTTCTTTTGTCTTTGTTTTTCTGTCAAATCCCTAATCTGAAAGTAACATAAAGTGATTGTCTTCTTTGACATGGATAATTTGAATGGTAATGGGTTTTGTTCTGAAATGTCATGGTTCCAATTTGACTTAAGAGCACAAGTAGACACAGGCTCGATTTGGTCCTTTTGAGTTAAAAGATCTTATAGGACATTGTGAATCTTGGTCACTTCTCAGCAGTAACACATGAGTGGTTCCATGAAAGGAACACACTCCAAAGTCTTACAAAGGTACTGTGATAGTTAATATTGAATGCCAACTTGATTGGATTGAAGGATGCAAAGTATTGTTCCTGGGTGTGTCTGTGAAGCTGTTGTCAAAGATTAACATTTGAGTCAGTGGACTGGGAGAGGCAGACCCACTCTCAGTCTGGGTGGGCACCGTCTAACCAGCTGCCAGTACAGCCAGAACAAAAGCAGGCAGAAGAACGTGGAAGGATTAGACTGGCTGAGTTTTCCAGCCTTCATCTTTCCCTCACGCTGGATGCTTCCTGCCCTCAAACATCGGACTCCAAGTTCTTCAGCTTTCAGGCTCTTGGACCTACACCAATGGTTGCCAGAGGCTCTTAGGCCTTTGGCCACAGATTGAAGGCTGCACGATCAACTTCCCTACTTTTGAGGTTTGGGGACTTGGACTGGCTTTTTTGCCCCTTAGCTTGCAGATGGCCTGTTATGAAATTTCACCTTGTGATCATGTGAGTCAATACTCCTTAAAAACTCTGTTTCATGTATACATCTATCCTAGTAGTTCTGTCCCTCTAGAGAACGCTGACTAATACAGGCACTATTTAGGACAAAAATATTTTAGGTGATCTAGGTCTATATGTTCAAAGTCCAGACTTGATTAGTCATTGCTATTAAATTATTTTAAAAATAGACACAGTAGGTTTCAGACTTAACTAAACTCTTAAAATTACTCCTTAAGAAGGCCACAAAAACCTCAGGGCTCCCTCCCCAAAAATTACAGACCATGCCAGATGGCCAGTACAAAATTTTTTGTATTTCAGTGAAAACAAAATGGAAACCAGCTCCTTTATTACTTTCAAATATAAAAAGATACTAAAATGATCATTAATATGCTCGATAATAAAGGTGGTTTTCATTGTGGATTTATGTGTAACATGTAATATTTTGCTAGCTTCCGCTTGGCTTATATTTTAAAGTCTTTGATTTTCAGGAAAAATAAATACCAGTAGGTTGAGATAATGAAAATAAGCCAAAGGAAGGTCTACCTGAAAATAATTATTGTTTTTTGTTTTGTTTTGTTTTTCTAGAGACAAAGTCTTACTCTATTGCCCAGGGTGGAGTACAGTGACATGATTACCGCTCACAACAGCCTCAATCTGTAGGGCTCAAGAGGCCCTCCTGCCTCAGCCTCTCTAGTAGCTGGTACTACAGGTATGCACCACTGTGCCCAGCTAATTTTTGTTTGTTTGTTTTGTTTTGTAGAGACAGAGTCTCGCTATAATCCTCAGGCTTGTCTCAAACTCCTGGCTTCAAGCAATCCTCCTGCTTCAGCCTCCCAAAATGCTGGAATTATAGCTGTGAGCCTCCACACCTGACATTAATGATTTAATAAGACAAAATACACATGAACGTTACTTACTAGGAAGTTCTGGTGGAGGAGTTGGCACCAAAGTTGGTTCTGGATAAAGACTCCCATTGCAAATCCCATGTGTTAGGCTAATGTCATCCAATGCTATATCACTCAGGATCTTGTTTTTAAAAGCATTAAAAGCAACCTGTAATTCAGAGAGGCATATGAAATGATTTGATTCCATTCTAATCTTCTCTGACTTGATTCTTCTTGTGAGCCCAAGAGAGTCAATATTGTCTAGAGATTCAATGTTGTCACCTCAAACTATATGGTGACCAGTTAATACATAGTGAAATCTTGACAGACCATACTTTTTAAAACCTTCTGCTGAACCCAACTCCCTTATTATGTGTTCACACTGGCTAAATTTCCAATGGTGTCTTCCTTCTGAGTTAGTCAGTATTGTTACAGTTTCTATCTCTCTGTCTATCTGTGTCTTTTTTATGATATTGACATACTCCAGTGTACTCTGTCATGAATATATATCATCTGGCAGGAGAAAGCAATTTTCTCCCAAATTTCTTCTCTCAGCAATATTAAACATTCAGGTAGTTTTCTGCCTTCTTAGAGCATATAAAGCCTGAAGAGAAAACACACCGGAGGTGAAGGGGACGAGAGAAAGTATGAGCGTAAAACGATCATTCAGGACCAGCTGTTACTGGTCATAGTTCACCTAGGGTGTTGATGTGGGATACTGTGCAAGGGTGATGCCTGGAGGACACAGAGCCAGACTTGGAAGAAAGGTCCAGTGGCCAGAGGTAACATATTAGGTTCTCAGGAACATTGCAAATCCCATATGTTAGGCTAATGTCATCCAATGCTATATCACTCAGGATCGTGTTTTTTAAAGCATTAAAAGCAACCTGCAATTCAGAGAGTCATATGAAATGATTTGATTCCATTCTAATCAGAAACAGTGGGTATTTTAGCTGTACTTTCCTGGATCCTGTGCTATGTAGAAGAGGAAAGACATAAATTGAATGTCTGCTATATGCTACTTGCTATGCTAGGCACATGGTATACATTGATCTTACTTAATTTTCAACAGTCATTCATTCACTCATTTGTTTATCCATTCCACCTACTTCATACCAGACATTATTTCAGTAGGTATTATTTCCTTCCTTACACATATGACCTAATTAAATTTCAAGGAGACTATGGTGACTCGTTCATGATTTCACAACAAAATGGCAAAGCCAAAGTGCACATATCTGTAGAACTTGACACTCTCGCACCACCCCATGAGCTGTGAGAAAATGGACCCAATTATATTACATTATAAAAGATGCTCAGTGAGTGTAGCCACATTTGGCCACTGCAATACTGACTTCCCCTTCTGCTCTCTCTTTTCTCCCCAGCTGTTCCATTTAGCCTTCTTTGAATTATCAGAAAACAAAATTGGAGAGGAAACGTCCCATAAAAGGATCAAATAAGACGACAGAAAAGAAGGAAAAAGGAAGAGAAGGAAAGAAAGAAAGATGGGAGGAAAACAGTTGAGAGTTATTAATTATTGCCTACCTTACACCAAGTCATGGGGAAAATCTGAAGCCTTTGATGATGGCAGTGTCTGCCCAAATATACATCTTCTGAAAGTGATACTCTCGTGTTTGAAATTACCAATTTAAAACATTATTAATTTGGTCAAACTAATCGCCTCTATTATGCCATATTTTAATTGCAAAGACCCTCAGGAAGAGAATACATTAAAGTGTTATTTGAAAAATTAATTCACCTTAATGTGAAATAAATGATCAGAGACTTCCCAATGATACAGCTCATATAATTTGTTCCTAAAGGAAATATGTGGAGATTAAATCAGAGTGGGGCAGGGTGGGTGAATGCCGATGGGTGTAGGTGTAGAAAAGGGCGGGGCTGGCCTAAGTGGTATTTGTGAAAAGCTGAAAATTGCAGGTAGGCAGAGGACTTAGAGATAAATGGTTGGCCTATGCTAGAAAGTTGCTGAAGGAAGTCGAAATATTCTAAAAGTCTTTGATGTATTTTATGGACCATTATAAGCTGTATTTTCGTTAGCACATTGTTCCTCAATGATGGTTTTTAATAGGCTAATGAATAAATGAAAATTAAATATTCAAAGATAAAATATGAGGTAGATTGGGCAAGTAGAGAAAGTGACTTGATTATCTTCAGAAAATAAATTAATTTTTTCACCGTATCATTCTAAATATAATAGTACCACCACAAAAAGAATACAAATATAAATAATAAAGTGTTTTGCAAACCTTAAATTTAACTGTTTCATTTAGGGTTACTTGTCCATAATTCCAATTGTCTCCATAATTTCCTTCCTTTTGGAAAACTGTCTTCTCCATATTTTGGTCATTGCTGATATTAATGCTTAATTTATATACATTTTCACCATACATATGATACCTAGTTTGGAAAGAAGCAAAAATGTTTGGATTCCTACAACATTAGAATAAGTCCTTTTCAGAGCTTTTTAAATTCTTTACTTTCTTTGAAACAACCTTTTTTCCCTCTGGGTTTTGGAGTTGCTGGGGATGGGGAGAGGAGTCTATCAATGCTTTGTTGCTTATCAGTTGGGAAAGTAATAGTATGTGCATTAAAACTTTAGCCAACATCTTAGTGAAATATGAGCCTGGTGGCCTGAGCAAGGCAATGTTACCCATTAAATAAGACAGCATTTAAACAGGTGTCTACAACATACCAGAAACTAAGGCAAGCTGGCTCCAAAGTGGGGTCCAAGGGGAGGCTTAAAAGTCCCACATGTTCTTTTCTCCCTCCTGGTCCAGTTGGGGTGGAAATGTAAAATCCTGTAAAAATAACAAAAAAAGTTTTATTTCACTTAAATATTGCATTTTCATTGTGTGACATGTAGACTTTGTAAGCAGGAAAGAAAAATTTTAAGATGAAAGGTTAAGGAAACATATTTTGATATAGTGGACAGGACACTAGACTCGAGCTCAGAAAGCAGTATTTTTGCCGTAACAGATTGTTATTGACAAAAATAGCTTAACACTGGGTGTCCCACTTTTTTAAACAAGAGCCTTGAAGTGGAGTACCACCAAGGATATATAAAATTCTGACTTATTATGAGTCACTAAATAATCCAGCCCAGTTCCTGACTTAATTCTAGTTTACTAGATATTTTGATTAACTCACATCTTTAGAGACAGTCAGTACATGAGGATATTTAGAGATGCTAGTGGACTAACTCAGAATATACACACACATGTATATAAATACAAAACATTTAAGAGTTTCTAAGACTTTCAGTTTTATATTTCACTGAACATTTCATATCTCTAAATAAGAACGTGCCTTATTTTAAAACAGTCTTATCTTTCTTTAGTCCTGTGAATGATAGGTAATCAGATCACCGAGGAGCAGGAAGCATGCTAATATGTATAAAAGCTTTCAAAATAGCACAAGGCTCTGCATAAAGTACTTTTTGGTCTGAAATTCATTATTCCAACCAATGATTTCAGTCATTTGAAGTTTGCGAAGGGTTACTGGAATAACATCTTGAACATTTTCTTAGGGGAATTCATTCTATTCTTAGTTTCCTGCTCACATATTGTGACAGGAAGCAAGAATCATGTAACAAGATATTATATAAAGCAAATGTGATGTTGGATTAATCTAATTTGATTGGAATGAAATTTTTTATGAGATGCTGAAATTTAGTGTTTACTTGAAATCAAATATCTTCTCTCTTGTGCTTTCCAACAGAAAAATATAGGCGATGTTGCATATAAACTTTAAACTCATTCATTATGAGATGCAAAGTAAGAACAAGGCATAAAGAAAAGAAGCTAGTGGAACTGCCTGTAGATATATCAATGGATATTTAGATCAGTGAGGCAAAAATTATTCAGAATAAATGAATGTTTTATCAAGGTGAAATTATGGTCTAGTGGCTTAATAAATGTAATATGTACTCATTTATTTACTTTATATGACAAACTGTAAAATAATACTATGTTTAACATTCTGCATTATTAACAAATTATTCCTATTTTACATAATGCTGTAATATTTCATGAGTACATATCTTAGCTATTTCATGAGTGTTCTAATTATATGAATGGAGAAGAGTGGCGTAGGTACACAAGAGAGGTCCCAGAATCCACTCTCTAAATGCGCAACTCCAAATCACTTTTGAATTTACCTTACTTTTGATTACTTAGAACGTAATTGGGGAAGAAATAATTGAAATACCACTGAATATCATGAATAAATACTCAAATGGTTAGCCTATTCAGAAAAATTTCTAATTAGCTACCATTATATAAACACACATTATGCTCCTATTTATGTTTGGCCATGTTGACAGTCAATAGTTATAACTAATTTGAAATAATTTGAAACTGGTTTTCACTTATTAAGCAGTGATCTATTTGGAGTTTTCAGTATGATCAAAATATGATGCTATGAGTTTTTTTTTTGTCAGTGATCAGGTAAAACATAATTAATTATGTAGACTATAGTACCTTATAAATCTTGTCTAGAGTAAATATCATATTGGTTGCATATTACTGAATATAGTAAAATAATATATAACATTAAATTGCTATTTTTGTGATATCGACTCCATTCTTTAGTTAACAAATTAGAAGATGAATAAAATCCTTCATAAAATGCTAAGGTTAAAGAGTAGAAATTTGTAGTTTATATAAAACTGTACTTAGTCTAACCACTAATTGTCCTTAAATTTCATCTATGACATTTTACCCTAAGGGATCACTTGATCTCTGATTAACACACGCCAGATGCAGAAGAAATTATTGTATTCCAAGGCATCCCATTCCATTTTGACATGATTAGAAAATTATTTTCCTTTTTTAAAAAAATAAGCTTATACGCACCTATTATATCTAATTTTGCCTTGTGGGACTATTTGCAATATAACATATTTGTTAGCTCCACAAAAGTTTAAAGGCCACTATTACATCTCTCCTAAGTCTTCTCAATATTATCCATCACTTTTTCTTCCTTAAATAATTTTATTAAGGCATAGTTTCAATTTGCTTCTTTAATTTGAGAAGCTGTCAATTAGTTGTACATTCAGTTGCTTCCACTTAAAGTACAGAAACTCACATTCACACAGCATGTCTGTTGGGCTATCTCACCAGGGAACAGAGTAGAAACATCCCAACGCATGGAACTATTAATAGAGACAGACCATCACTGTCACTATTTCCAAGTGCATCTCACTTCCAGTTCTCTGATTCTTCATGGGAATCATCTCTTACACCATTGCTCAATAATGCTTTCTTATGCACAAATTAGCCCCTTGTTCAAGATCTTTTATTATCTCTGTATTTCTTATTAAACCAAATACAAATACAGTCCGATATTTGAGGCCCCTGTGTTATGTCCTCAATGTCATTTTCCAGCTGTCGCACTTATACTTCATCTATTTCCATACAGCACTTCTGCAAAATTAGATAATGTTAATATTTCCAAACACCTAGAAATTTTTTGACAGTTTGTGTCTTCTTCTTTTCTCTTTTACCTCCTTCCACTTCCCCTTCCAATTGTACCTTGTTCAAATCCTATCAATTTTTTGAGGTCATTTAAATCAAATTGTCATCTCCTTCACAAAGTCTCCCAATTAAAAGTGACCACTTTTTCTTTTGAATTCTCGGTGGCACTGTGTACTTCTCTGATGTCATTTGGTATATTCTGTTGTGTATTTTTATTTTTTTTTTCTGAGATGGAGTTTCATTCCGTCATTTAGGCTGGAGTGCAGTAGCCAATCTTGGTTCACTGCAATCTCTGCCTCCTGTGTGTTCAAGTGATTCTCCTGCCTCAGCCTCCAGAGTAGCTGGGACTACGGGCTCATGCCACCACGGCTGGCTAATTTTTGTATTTTTAGTAGAGATGGAGTTTCGCCATATTGACCAGGCTGCCTTCAAACTCCGGGTCTCAGGTGATCTGCCTGCCTTGGCCTCCCAAAGTGTTGGGATTACAGGCATCAGCCACTGCACCCAGATTGTTGTATATTTTATGTTTATATATGAATTTTTCAACTTGCTAGAACTTTTGGGAACAAGAAAGACACTTCGTTTATTTTTTTTTTCTGTCTTGATGTGAATTAGCTGTCTGTTGTTTAATATATTTTTGTTACAGATTTGCTTTGCTTTTAAATTTATTAAATTTCTACACAAAAGGAATAATTAAAGAGTTTTTTTTCATAACCACATGGGAATTTATATGGTCAAAAATACTTTCTTTTAAAACCCTTGACTTCCTTGAAATGTCTTCTAGAGCTCTTAGAATTAATCTCAGTCAGCTTAAAACCCAGGATATTGGCCAGCCGTAGTGGCTCACATCTGTAATCCCAGCGATTTGGGAGTCCAAGGCAGGAAGATCACTTGAGGCCAGGAGTTTGACAACATAACGAGGCCCCATCTCTATAAACATTTTTTTTAAAAAATTGCCGGGTGTGATAGCACGCACCTGTGATCCCAGCTATTCAGGAGGCTGAGGTGGGAGTATCTCTTGAGCCCAGGAGTTTGAGGCTGCAGTGAGCTATGATTATGCCATTGTACTCCAGTCTGGGAGACAGAGTGATTCTGTCTCTAAATAAATACATAAGCTCCAGAAAACTGAATATATTTTGTTTACTTAAGCATATAATGAATCTCTTTTTTGAATGATTAGGTTTTTCTTAAAACTTCTTTCCATCACTTTTTCTCCTGCTTATCTCTTTATGAATTGAACCTAACCTCTCTCCATCCAACATCCTAATTAAAAAGCAAAACTTCTGAGCATGTGCTGATCTAATATAAAGAGAGAAGGAACTGGAGAGATAGCAGAACTTCCTGAGAACCTGGAAATCCCTCACAAGAAGGAAATAGGCTGATATAAATTGTTTCATGAGTTGTAAGTACATACATAAAATTAGCTGAACCTAGTAGATAAATACTATTAAAAGCTTAGACTGATGCATGGCCTAAATTCAGTCAGAGTCTATCAATTTTAGAAAGTATATTATTTTCTAAAATTCAGCATCACAGGAAAGATAAGAAAATAAAAATATTACTTTTAAAACATTAAAGTTACACTTATTTTAGAAAAAGTTTATATGCTAAGTTAAATGAAGATATCTAAAAGAAGTAATATAATTTAAAATATTGAGCAGAGTAACTATTTTCCTCCCCAACATATGACTTAGAACAGTACCACAGCCAATTTATGTTTCTTGAACACTTTGCAGCATGAAAAGAAAGTAGTTGTAATACCTAACATTTATATAGCACTTTCTATGTGCCAGGCATTTTTCAGAGTTTTTTTTCTAAGCATAGCAATCAATTTAATGTTTATTACATGCCTCTAATGGCAGGTATTATTGTCCTCAACCCCACTTTCCAGATAAGGGAATTGGGGCAGAAATAGAATATAGGAAACTTGCCTAAATGGCAGGGCTAAGATTTAAACCCGGCTAAAACTCCAGGGTCTATATTTTAATGGTTTTTACTGCTAAACTATACTACCTCCCACAGTATTACAAACAACTGCAATTTCATTGATCAAGGAAAGGAAAGAAACATTTTATTTGAGCTATGTAGTCCTCTGTGACCCCTACATTTCTGAAGTTTCCACATATTGTGAACCTCATTTTTCCTGAGCCTTCTAAATGAATGGGCCACTTCTGAGCACCTCAAGATGCTGTCTTGCCTCAACACCACCTTCTCCAACAATTCCCTTTGCTTCTAAGAGGTACAGAGAAACCCTGACTGTTGACAACACAGAGATTTAGAAGCCATTGCTGCACCAGGAGACAGTTCTTCAGAAGGACTAGAAAAGTTAAGAGCCTTAGGTGTGCTTACCTAAAGCAGTATTAACTCAAAGTTTGTCTGTTTCATTTAGTCTTTTCTGTCACTTAAGGTAAAGGCAAAGAACAAAACAACAACACAAACAACAAACCTGCCTGGATAAGAGGAACATTGCGAAATATTTAATTCTCTTCCATTTCAGAGATAGGATGTTCTGACACATGAAAAAGCAGGCTAGAAGAAAATGCCCTTTGGAGAGGAATGACTGGTTGATTATGAAATCACAGGTATGAGAGTTGGAGAGGAGCTATTAAACCCTATCACCTGTCCTCGTTATATGACTCGTCTAATTTTAAATAACTCCTGCTACTCCACTTTCTCCTGAGACTTCATTTCAGACCCAATTATTTAAAACCTCCACTTGACATTCAACCCGTTTCACTTTGTCCAATTTCATCTTATTTCCTTAGTTATTTAATCTGTTGGCAAGGTGAAACCATTTTCCCCTGTAATGTATTTATACTCTTCAGATATCAGTGGAGTTATCTTATCTCTTATTAGGATGACATAAAAGTAGAAAAATGATAATTTGAACATCAAAGATTTCAATTACATAAAAGGTATCTGTCATAGTCAATAGATACAAATGCTTTTTGCACTTTCCTCTAACTACTCTTGTCCAAGTGTGGTAGAAACTTTTTTTTATTACAGTAAAGAGAAAAAAAAAATCAGATTATTTGACTGTTTTAGGCCAGACCCCTTCAGAGAGGTGGGGTGATTATCACGTAGGGGTTAGTTTTCAGCTGTGCAATTAGTGATTTTTTCATGGAGAATCAGGCTCTGGGAAATAACTTATTCAAAGAAGATTAATTATGTATGAGAGTATTCATGTCATCATTTTCAGTACTAAACATTTTTGTCTTATGGGGTTGGCCATTTACATACAGCACTTTTTTTTATGCAAAGGTCCACACTGGTGACTCGTTTCACTGGATTCTGTTGGCTTCAGTTAAAAAATATATTCAGAATTTAGCCTTTTCTCACCATGTCTGCTCCCACTGATCTGAGTCTCATGACTTCTTCTCTAGTTAGGCAATGGCCTTCTACCAGTCTCTTTTCAACTCTCTTGCCCTTGCACAAACTATCTTCCAACAGATCAGTCATGTTCCCTCTGCCTGGAATCATCTGTGTGGCTAATTCGTTCAATTCCTTACAGTTTTGATTCAAGTGTCACTTTTTCAATGAGACTAACTGATCATCCTCTTTTAATTTGTAATAGCATCTTAGCCCCACCCTCCCCATCCTCTTATAAAGCTTCACATTTTCCCAAAGTACTTATTCACATTTAATACACCAAGAAACAATTAATTACTTTATATATGTACATTTCCTATTTTCTGTTTTTCCTTGCTATAATTTAGGCTTCATGAGAGCAGAAAATCTGGTTTATTTTGTTCACAGATATATTCTGAATGACTTGAATAAGGCCTCAATAAATGCTTCTTAAATAAAAGAACAAAATAAATAAATCTGAAGGGGCTTTTACTGATGACTCTGAAATACATTAAAAGTAGTCACTTTTTACTAAAAACTATTTTTATTAAGTTGAAATAGTGTGATGAACCATATTACAATATTCTAGGGATATCATTCTTTCTAAAGAAGTAGGATTAGTCAGATATATTTCTTTCTTGAAAAAATTTAACACTTTAAAGTCCTTTAACTAAATGTCACTCACAATTGATATTAAACCAACCACTTAATTTTCAGGTCTTAAAATCAGGAATATTTATCTTTGTAACATAAGTGGCCATTAATAACAAATTGCAATGTCAATGTGCTTAGAATTTTTGTTTACTTTAGAAACTATTTTATTCAGTCAATAACTTACTCAGAAATTACTTCAGTCAAAGTTGTAGATATTTATTTACATGTTCAAAAATAATTTTGCCTGTCAATTAGATTCATGCACTGAGAATATCTGATATGGTTTGGCTCTGTGTCTCCACCCAAATCTCATCTCCAGTTGTAATCTACATAATCCCCATGTGTTGAGGGTGGGACCTGGTGGGAGTGATGGGATCACAGGGACAATTTCTCCAATGCTGTTCTTGTAATGGTGAGTTCCCACAAGATCTGATGGTTTTATATGTGTTTGACATTTCTTCCTACACACACTCACTGTCTCTTGCCTGCAGCCGTGTAAGATGTGTCTGCTTTGCCTTCTGCCATGATTGTAAGTTTTGTGAGACCTCCCCAGCCATGTAGAACTGTGAGTCAATTAAACCTCTTCCCTTTATAAATTACCTAGTCTTGGGTATTTCTTTATGGCAGTGTGAAAATGGACTAATATATGCCCTATTAATTCAAAGACAAAAGAGACTAGGTTTTTGTTCCTGAAAAGAACACTGTGGTAAAAAGAAACAAATAATTGAGTAAATATAATGCTATGTGATAGGAAAAACAGAAGTGGTGCTTAGAATATTTAAGGGAAAAAAACATTTCAACTTGGAGGTTTGGGACAGACTTTGTGGAAGTTACTGTATGTGGTCTGTATCCTTAACGCCTAGAACCATGGCTGGTTAGAGGTGGCTTTTAACGTTTATTTGCCTGAATGAAATAGTATTCTCATCAGTAACCTATCAGCAAGTCATATTATAGGATGAATGTTGCCTAAGACAATTATATAAATGGTCAATTTTCACTGCTTTTTTTTTTTTGTAATTTTCCTTACACGCTCCTTCTAAGATTTGTAACTATTATTTCAGTGATCATGTTTGGTATTACGAATATGTGTTCCAAGACTTTTATGACTGATTTTCTCACTACAAGTTCCTTAGCTTCTAATATTTCACCATGATTTCTAGTTTCTAAGCAAAATATTATTGTCTCTAATATTTCCACCTGGCATCAATTCAAATGTCTCATTCAGATGAAAACTGTACTTGGAAGTCACAACCCTGCCTTATTATCGGGCTTTAGAATCAGACTTCCATAGGGCTTCCCAGAAGAAGCAAATCTATCTTTGTTTCAAGATAATGCAATCTTGTTATGTTGAAAATGCTAAGGAATTCTTTAAAGAAACATCAGAGCTAATAAACAAATTCAGCAAGGCTGCTGCTGGGTCTAAGATCAATATACAAAAATCCACTTTATTTCTGTGCACTAGCAATGTACAATCAGAAAATGAAATTAAGACAAAAGAGACCAAACTCCAGAAAAGTTAATTGCCTCACACAAGTCTACTTAGTTAATAATAAGTGGCAAGTCTAGGACAACAACGTAGTCTTGTCTCTAATGGCCTGTGTGTACTTTTCAACATTTTGCAAATATACAGGGTAAACCAGTATATTTCTTGAAACACACTCACTTTTACTTGCCTGTTTGGTTACCATTTTTCATTTAATTAATTCAACTCTTTAAAAATCCAAAAAGACTTTTGCATTTAATACTGCTCACTTGACACTGCAGAACAACATGTATCTCTTTCCTTTTGATTTATGAATTAAAATCCTTTTGACTTCTGAATTAAATGAATTATACCTGAAGCATTGCCAAAAGTGTGGTCAAAATCGGGTCCAGTAAAAGGAGGAAAGGTGCTTCCCTGAGTTCTTTCCCATTCATTATCATCATTTAGATCCTGGACCCAGAAACAAAAGCCATCCTCAAAGTTACAATTAATTTTCTCATAATCTGTGAATGAAAAAAAGGAAGAATAAAAAACAAATTTAGTCCACAATGTGAGTAGTTGTATTAGATTGTATTGAAAATAATCTAACCTTATATAGCTTATACTTCAGTGATGCACAAAATCTTTTTTTGTTAATCTTAACTCTATTGCATTCTATTTAGTTTTTTTAAAACAGCTTTTTATTGCCAACTGTGTTAAATTAATACATTTCCTATACTCTGTCAGAGTAATAGCAAATATAGTTTCTTGTTTTTTAAGTTTTACATTTTGTCTCCATTGGTTCACCCACATAAACTTTGTTCCATATTTTTCTCTGTCCTGTTACTAAATTTAATAGCTTGATCCAAATTAAGTTTATGTAGAGTTTTCTCTGAAATAGTTTTATGCTAGTATTTTGTAACTTGCAATGCTTGCAGCAAATAAAATTTTAATTTGATTTTACAGTGATTTATAAGTTTTCTCAAATTGGTTATTTGATTCCTTTGAAAAATGTAAACCATTTTCCAATATCTCATTTCTTTTTGAGTTCTAAGAAGAGAAAGATGCACATACAAGATACTCATTATAAAACTTACATCATGAAAATTTTAGGCTCTGCTACCTTTAAAATTCCATTATAACATTAAAGCATCTAAAAATTAAAAAGCAGAAAAATAAATAATACTTACTATTAAGCTCACTGCTGTTAAATGCAGTATATGTTATATTAAAGCCAACATAATCACTTTCATCAGATTCTATAAGAAAAGTGACAGTAACTTGGTTGGAAAAAATTCTTATTTTGCCAGGATTAGTTTCCCAAATAGAAGCTGCAAAATAAAATAAACAACTGTTATATGTATATATCTATCTGTTCATCTATCTATCCATCCATCAGTTCATCTACTGAACTATCAGTTTATCAGTTTATCTATCCAAATATCTATCTGATACCACCGAGTTAACTAAAAGCATTAGTCTTACATTTATTTTAACTGAAATATCTCTTCTCTCAAACATTAGAAAGCCTCAAATTATTTTACATATTTATGGTTTGATAAAAAAGGTATTTTAAATTTTTAATTGTTAGATTTATACATTATATATACATAGAAAAGATGCATTCATTTACTGACAAAGTTCATCTAAGAAACACCAGTTAAGCAGTTTTAAAAATTAAAGTCAACTTAGCTTCATCAGGTATTTACTGTGTCACACTCACAAGGGCTTAATCTGGGTAAAATAATAGAAACAAAAGAGTATTCTTTGGTCCTTTACACTTGTAACTGTAAGATCTCAAAATAATACCACGTGACTTAAGATTGTTTCTACAGCATTTTATATTGATTGTAACATTTGTCTGTCTTGAGTATAAACTACTTAGGGGATGTTTTTTTCATTTTTGATTGTCAAGAGTTAGTATGGTACTTGGATGATTAAAAGTTTTCATATGATGCTTTACAAAATCATTGTTCTATAAAATTTGCTTTTATGAAAATGTACATCACATACATTTTCAAAGGGGGTGATCTTGCCCCTAGGAGGGTGAAAATTGGTTCTGAGGGAGAAAAACAGTTTTAATTTTCAATTGAGTAAAGCTCAGATATACCCACAGTCCATGAACAGATCCACAGAATATAGTATATATGAAATATTAGACTTTCACAAGGGGTAGTTAGAAAAAAACAAGGCCTGAAATGGTTTCTTAGTGGAGGTGATAATAAAAAAAAGTGTTAACAAACAATGGATTGTTAACAAACAATCCATCCATTAGCATAAATAACAGTGAGTTATTTAACATTGAGTTCTGAAAAGAGACACTTTTATGAATGATTAGATATCCTCTGATTATGTAGTAATTAGGAAACAATGTGATACATACAATGTAATTTCAATATGATCTAATAGAAAGAACCTCATGAACAAGCATTGATTCACATCTTAATGTTTTGCCCCAAAATGTGTGTCATGAATTCAATGCTTTTTCATGAAGAACTATTATTTAGACTGTCATCATGGCAGCATGCACACCTGTGTAATTTAAATGCTTCTCATATTGAAAACCTTTGGAGTTCATAAGTGTTAGTCACTTAAGGGATGTGAACATTCTAGAAACTTTAAATCTATCCGCCTCCTTTTTGCTTTTTATTCCGTAGCAATGGAATTCTCTTGGACAATGGCTTCCGGCTGGCTTTGAGTGTGGCTGGTGGTTCAACCACACCCTTAGTGTGTTGGATTTCCTAGTGTGTTGGATTCTCACGATATCTAACAGAATTGTGCTAGTCTAAAAAGTCCAGGAGCTTACCTTGAGTTCCATTAACCTGCTTCAGAGATACATGCAAACCTCCTAAAATGGTGTAGAATATGTGTCTGTAGAGATTTTATAAAACTTTCATCAGATAGTCTTAAAGTCTCTTTGTCTAATAAGAGTCCCAGGACTACAGATCCAGTGAAAGCCATGTATCTTACAAACCCAGGGAGTAGTGGAGGGTAGTGGTTAAGAGCAGGGGCTCCAGCATCAGTATTTGATTGAGTCTTGGTTCCATGTCTTACTAGACTTGTCTGTGCCTTTCTTCTGTAGTGTAACAACTTTTTTCCATAAAGATTTGTGATAAGGAGTAAAAGTAATTCTCATGTAAGACAGTGACTAGTATACACTAAATGCTCAGTGAATTCTATCTTTTGCTTCTCCATCTCACCAACTAGGTTGTAAACCTTGAAATGGGTGAGATTATGACTTAATGCTTTCTGTGCCTCTGTCATTGTACCAAAGCATAGGAGATTTTTAATCAATATTTGAGGGCATATATCAAGATGTGAGTAAACAGAGCAATAGAATTTGCCTACATAAAAGAGATGGGGTTTGTGTTGAAAGAATACAAACAATTACCTAATATCTTTTAAAGGATGCCTTTTTTCCTAGTATATCATAACTGATAAAATAAATTTTTAGACATGCCTTAAGAAAATCCAACATCTTCTATTAAAAATCCAAAACTTTTATGGATGTTAATTTGCATAGACTGATCAAGCAGTCACTCTTAGATGCGAATTAACTCATCATTTGTCTACTAACAGCAAAGGCTCTGGTGAATAGGTTTTTGGAAAGAAGAGAGAAATATGATACAGATGTGGGGAATTTGGAAAGAGGGCAACGGACAGGGAAGATTAACTTTCTACAGAATATGATTCAACAGACCTAGTTCAAACTACTTATATTATCCAATTTATAAGAGTGAAAATGCAGCAACTAGAGTACCATCTTTATTATAAAAGAATTTCTAACATCTTCAACACATCTTAGTGACTGCCCACTATGAATTTAGTCTGGGGTCAAGTGCTGATGACATAGAAAAGAAGTAACCAGTTTCCTCTATTAGAATAATTTATATTGGTGAGTTATTAAAAATAACCATAAAATTATTATATAAGGGGAAAATGCTATGGGGGTACTGAAGAAGAAATCTTTAATTTTGCCAGGCACTATGATTGGGGAATCTTTGATAATTCTGGAAGGGATGACTTCAGCAAACCTAGTGCTTGCTAAAATAAATTTTTCCACATAATGTACCCCTGTCAACAGAAGTGAGTTAATGGGTACTTCTGAGTATACATAAAAGTATCCTAATAAAAGCATAAAATGTATTGAAAATGCTTTACTTTGAATAATATTTGCCTATATTGTTTAATTCCATATATGCAGTGTTATTATTTTTGTTGTAGGATAAGTTGACAATTCAGGAATATACACTATGTTTATGACATAACTTTGGCTATAGCTATTCACACTTCTATGTGTCTCAGGATAAGCATGGCCTTATACAATGTTAAGCTACAGTATTAGAAATATATTGTCAGCAGTCCTGTGGGAATGGAATACCAGCTAAGCACTTGAAATACAAAGAATGGCATAACAAGTATGCACTCAGAAACACAATTCCTGGGCTAAGCATTTTGAAACTGTTTTCAGTGTGCTAACCCAGGCATTTTTGTTGTCTTTCTTTGAAGATACATAAAAACATTTATAGATTTTTCTGAACACTAAATTAAGTAAGCTCACTTACCGTCTTCTACTCCTTTCACACGAAGTATTTATAATTATTATAACCATTGAATTTAATATTATACCTTCATCATTGCAACTTAAAGAAAACACTTTTGAAATAACTTTCCCAGCACTCCATGTTGATTTACTTCAATTTTCATGATTATTTGAAGACTGCACTATCACTTTATGCATGTCTATATTTCCCTGACACTTTTTAGCAGTTAAAGAACTTTTGCATTGCAACTGTAGGTTAAAATGATGGAAAAAATGCCTTTAGGGTTTGTTTATGCTGATTTGCCCCTAATCAGGTATATGACAATTATTTTACGAAGATAATTTCTTATATTGTCTCTATATAATCCCACTTACCCTAAGTAAAAAATTTATATATTTCCAATATTATACAAATAATAACAGCATTTGAGATTATGTATTTTGAATTGGAATTTAATGAAAGCAAACCTCGTAAGCACTTTTCACATAAAGAAATTGCTAAAACATTTAGGGAAAGATGAGCTTGTGACTTGAGAATGAAAGTATCAGTATTATTTCCATACAAATTAACTTTACAGTTATGGGAAATACTGCTTGTCTCCATTGATTATATACTATAATACCATATGATAGAAATATATCCCAGTTGGTGTAAATTCAGATAAACCTTGAGTTTTTGCAATACACCAGACTTTGTGCTAGATACCAATGGTAAGATATTATTAGTTTTCTTCAAAAAAGTTAGAATTTTTAATTTGAAAATTTAGCACCCAATACACTCACATTTTCAGATTACCAGTAAAATATTTAATTTTCAGAACTTTAAAATAAATTATTATTCTGAATACCTTAAAATTAAGCAACTACCTGTTATAATGTAACTACACATTCATAGATGTTTTCTGCTTGGATATTCAGTTTCTCATTACATTCTTATGGCAATTAATTGCCCATTAGTCACATCACTATGGCTAAATGTTTTAAAATTTATTCACAAATTGCTGATACCCTAATCATGTGAAAATAATATTTAGACAAACCATGGTATTTGAAGAGCTAAGAAACATGAGAATATCTTATGCCTAGCACTTATTCAGCCCCCAACCTCTACAAATTTAGATTTTTTCTTCTGTATAGTAGGGATGATAACAGTACCTACATAATTGGTTTGGAAGAGCATTTATTGAGTCAACTCAAAGTGCTGACAACACTTCTTTACACCGTGTAAGTGAAAATATATGGTGAAGTTTATTAATGCCACATTAGTCTTTGGAAATGTTTATATGAAGTAGCCTATTTGTCCACCTATGTGAATATTTATGTTGATAATAATTTTTAAAAACTGCATTTATCAGCTATAGAAATAGATTATGAAATGGTTGGCCCATTTTTTTTAAGAGCAAATGTGACTTACCATGAGTTCATATGTTTTATATACACTCATTATGATATGTGTACTTGGGCTTTTAAAGAGCAAAGAATAATATGTTTCAAGTCAGAGAGTTTGGGATTTGATTTCTGCCTCCAACACTGTGAACTTATGGTAATTTAATATATTATACCTCATTTTACTCTTCTGTAAAACATATTTTGCAGGTTTATTGAAAATATTAAATAAGAAAATGCACATTGATTATTCAGTAGAGTATCACATATCAATACCTAATAAAAATGAGATATTATTAGCATATGCTTACATATTTCTCAAATCATTAAATCTGTAAAAAATTATTCAATAGGATTCACTTTTCATTACCCACAAATACAATTTGAGAGGCGAGGTTCTTAAAACAAAGTTACTATGTAAAATTTAATCACACGTGTCACCAACCGTATCTTAGCTCCACACTTAACTATTTCTCCAACAGGCGAGGAAAACTAGTTATTCCCTTGGCTTCGTTTCCACATTCTCTACCTCATCCTCACTTATTTCCTCCTGGAATTTTGCCCCTAATTTCATTGGTTACTGTGAATAGGTCTGTGCATTTTGGGGACAGGGAGAACAAAGGGGCATGAGCAGATGTATATTACTAGGGCACACCCTGCCCTCTTTTCAACTTCCAGCCCCGTCCATGTGTAACGATAAATGGTTATATAGTCACAATACCATCCATCCACATCTATCATTTACTTAGCCTACCTCCTTGGCTAGACAATGTTTTAGCCACTTTATTAGTATTAGCCTGCAGGAGAACGAGGAGCAGGATGAACATAAAAAATGCAGAACCTTTGTGGGTTTATAACCTATGCAATGCAGAGAAAACAGAATAATAATTATCAGAGACTGTCTGAATTTGATTAATAGGGACTAACATTTAAACAATGTATGGTAACTAAATAGATAATTATAATCATTTGACAAGTTTCACATAATTTTTAAGATATTAATTAGAAGAGGACAATGTTAAAACATAACTATTTTGCTATGAAGACACGTAGAGCACTAATTTTCTAATTTTTATAATGAGAAGCAATTTTTTTTTTAGTTTTATTAGTTTCAAGTCTATATTCACTTCAAAATCAAAGGGAAAACATACCACTCCAAAAATTTACCCACATATTTTCATTTTCATAAGTAATTGTATATTTGCTTCAACTTACCTCTTAAAATCTTGCTTGATCCTACACCTTCATAAATATTTAATGTATCTGTATAATATATATTAAAATGATCGAAGCTCAGTTTAATAGAAAGTCCTTGGTTTACACTAAATTAAAAGCAAAAAATAGATTACCACATTTTTAACAGTTGTCATATTTCTTAATGCATTCTAGAATTTGTATGTGTTTTCTTGTGGTGAACACCACACAATATGATATCTACCCTCTTAAATTTTTAAGTGTACAGTGCAGTATTGCCAATTATGAACACAATGATGTACAGCAGATCTCTAGAATTCTTTAACTTGCAGGACTGAAACTCTGTATCAGTGAATGACAACTCCCCCATTGCTTAGTCCTCCCAGTCCTTGGCAACCACCATTCTCCTCTCATTTCCATGAGTTTAACTACTTTCTATGCTTCAAGTAAATGAATTCATGCAGTATTTCTCTCTCTGTGACTGGCTTATTTCACTTAGTACAATGTTCTCAAGGTTCTTCTATGTTGTATCATATACAAGATTTCCTTCTTTATGACTAATATTCATATATAAATATATATCACATTTCCTTTGTTCAATCATCAGATGATGGACATTCAGGTTCTTTTTATCTTTGGGTTATTGTAACTAATGCTGAAATGAACATGGGAGTGGAGATATTTCATGGAGATAAATATTCAGAATTGGGAATGCTGGATCATATGTGAATTCTATTTTTAATTTTTTTAGGAACCTGCACACTGTTCTCTATAGCAGCTGCACCATTTCAGGTCTTCTCAATGTCATTTGTGGAAAAGACTATCCTTTTCCCTTTGTGTTGTCTTAGCACCCTCATGGAAGATATTTGATCATATATATGAGGCTTTATTGTGGGCTTTCTATTCTTTCTGTCTACATATTTGTCTTTTTGCCAGTACCTTACAGTTTTGATTACTACAGCTTTGTAATATATTTTGCAATTAGGAAATGTGAGACCCCCCAGGTTTGTTATTTTTTAAAGTTTGTTTTGGCTATTCAGGTTTTGTTGTGATTCCATATACATTTTTGGATTTTTTTTTCTATTTCTGTAGAACCTGCCATCAGTATTTTATAGGGCTTGCATTCAATCTGTACATCACTTTGGGTAGTATGAACATTTTAATTATGTTAAAATTCCCAATTCATGCATATTGTTCATACCATCAAGGTGACAGCTTGATTGTATGACAGTTAAATTATTATTTACATACTTAAATGTCTTTCCTAACAATTTATATGACTCAAGGACAGAGATTAATTCATTCATTCCTATATTATCTAATACTTTGTAGAAACTACTGCATGCTATTGATATAAAAAGTATTGTATCTAGCTGCTGGTATAAGAGCATAGAAGGAAAAGTGTGACAGGTTCATCAGAAAATTTAAATTTGACATTTAAACTATTTTCATTTTCAGATAATAGTTTCAGAGAGAGGGGACTTAGTGAAACCTCTACTTACAACTCCACTGTCTTATTAAAGTGTTATAATCAGAAATGTAAGTAACTCCTCCAAGTGCTTTGTAAGTACCAAGTTTCTCTGAACTCCTTGGAAGGGAGATGGCTGAAAGAAATAAAAGTGTGTATGGGTAAAAATGTCTAAGCCTCCTTGGGCATGAGGTTGGCTAGATCATCTGCAAATGGACCCACGAAAGGATTAAAAGGGCTGGTAATACTTAAGAGATTTAGTTTCCAAGGCCAAGCAGGAGCCCTGAGAAGTGACCTGGCCTCTGACTCTGTCCTGGAGGATACTGAGTGATAAAGGCCTACAGGCAGGGACATGGCAAGACTGGTTTTTAGGTTCACCACCAGTAGTAATGTGGCCAATAAGGCAATCAAGGACATTCTTCACAGAGTTAGTAAATTTTTGAAAGTCTAAAAGGCATTGTTGAGAACTGTCCATTTGTGGGAAGACCTCAGGTTGATCAAACACCATACTATAATTATGGCAGGTGGGCTGGACTTCAGGGCTGAAGTTTAGTCTTCAAGTAGCGGGGTTGGTGTTAGTGAAATGGCAGCTATTAGCAGGGCATCATTAAAAGACAACTAAGCAGAAACTCAGATTTTTGGACCTGACCTGTGTTTGCTGCAAGGGAGATAAAGTTAGAATGGTGGTGGGTTATTATTAAAAAAACAACCAAAAAAACCCAAACCACAAACCTATGGACTTCAGCCCTGAGTATCAGATTCAGCAGTCCCAGAGTGTATTCTGGAATGTGTATTTTGAGAAGCTCCAAGGGCGATTATGATGAGCGCTTAGGTTTGAGGGCCCTTGAAGTATGATAGGTAAATGCAAGAGATGCTATACTCATGGCTACTATAAGACATGTCTGGTAACCACAGGCAGAGGTGAGGGGATCAAGATGAGGGAGCAGAAGATCATCCCAGCTTAGACAGAGAAGGAAAGTGAAGCTACATTTGAAGCTGTTTAAGTTCTGCCTCTGTTACGTCAGTTTAAGGACTAGGAGAGTGAGCCTGCTGGTGAGACCTTTAGGGAATCTGCAGTCAAGGTGGAAAAGACAGAGATGGAAGAAATAAGCAGACTTGAGAGATGATTTCTCCCCTTTTAATTAAAGTTCTGGTGTGTCTGGACAAGAATACAGTGAGAGTTTTTTCATCTGATGTTTTCAAGCTGTGCGTCTAAGGAACACATGCATGAGAAGTTCCTTAGGACGCTTTGCTTTCAGAGGTCCTCTGCTTTCTCAAAATAGATATTTGGAGGTGGAAAAGACAAAAAAGTGCAGATGATTTTCCGCTTTCTTCTGATTCAGAAAATTCAACTCACTTCCAATAAAAGCTCAGGGATTTATTAAAGTAAGATTAATTGGAGAACATAATCAGATGTTTATATAATATTAGATACTTCAGTTACCTTTTGATTTTTTGAAGAGATTAAATTAAATTTCTTTAAATTTAATTTATATACTTTGTATTATTGTGTCATTAGTTAATATTTTTATAGACCACTTTTATTCAGCATTTAATATGTGGCTAACCACTTTACATTCATTATCATATTTAATAATGACTTCATAGTATTTAGAGATGTGGAATTCTACAGACACAGAAATTTTGAGTCAAAGAGGTTTACTCATTTGCCTGAGATCACACATCTTGATCTGATGATGTGTGAAGATCTTGATCTGAAGATCTTAATGTGAACCAGTTAGATTTGAACCCACACAAACTGTCTCCAATAACTATATTCTTAACTATTGGCTGTATGCTAACTGTGGTCTTAATGTAATTCAAAGGATGAGTTGGTCCTGCCCAAAATGTAGTTTAATTGCATCTTAAACATTTCTCCTATATTTAATTGGTCTTAAACCTTATAGAAAAATTGTCTTTACTCTAATTCTGATCACTATTGGGAAAGAAAACAACTATTTGGTACAATGCATTACTAATATAATAATAAGCTTTGAGAAAAAATAGATTATTTATATGATTAAATCATCATTTTAGCATGAAGTATATTATTTGTTTTGGGGGAACATCTTAGGTTCTTCAGGTTTTTAAAATAATCCATTTACCAATCACAGATTTCTTAAAATAGTTTCAAAAATTAAGTAATGGAAAGAAACTAAAAACAATAGAACCATAAAATATTTAATTAATATAGGATAATTTTTGCGTAAAGGACATTATCATTACAGCAAAAGTTGATTGTGCGTTCTGCTCATAAACCCTCTAAATGCGACCGGTCTTTATTAAGAAGTGAACTTAGCAATTAAATTATTTTTATTTGGTATTAATAAAGTTTCAAAGATTGCATAAAAAACAGTTCTATACCCAATTATGCAGATTAGTTACATTTATTTATTCTTTCCATTTTCGGTGAAAGATATTTAAGATTTTCTACAGCTTTCTACTGAAATTTTAAATAAGTGCTAGAGTTAATATTTTATTTTCCTAATGAACAATGCTAATAGACATTTATAAATGCTTCTTTTAAGTCTGAAGCTATTGTGTGTGTGTGTCTGTATTTAAAAAAAACCTATATATATATATATATATATATATATATATATATATATATATGAACGCATACAAATGTAGGGTGAAAACAATATTCTCCAACTTAGTTAATTTTTCAATTGTCAATAATTACTTAGAACTGCCATTTTTAATTTTAGTCTTTTTTTTTTTTTTTTTTTTTGAGACGGAGTCTCGCGCTGTCGCCCAGGCCAGAGTGCAGTGGCGCGATCTCGGCTCACTGCAAGCTCCGCCTCCCGGGTTCCCACCATTCTCCTGCCTCAGCCTCTGGAGTAGCTGGGACTACAGGTGCCGCCACCACGCCCGGCTAATTTTTTTGTATTTTTAGTAGAGACGGGGTTTCACCTTGTTAGCCAGGATGGTCTCGATCTCCTGACCTCGTGATCCGCCCGCCTTGACCTCCCAAAGTGCTGGGATTAAAGGCATGAGCCACTGCGCCCGGCCTAATTTTAGTCTTATTTTTGACACACCAATAGCATGTTGTCTAGAGCATGAAACAAAGGAAATTGTGTTTTTAGTTATATCACATATCTCACAAGGGGCTGCACTCCAAATCGAAATGAAAAATAAAGGGATATTCTTCTTTCCTTGAACAATGCCAAGTAAGTGTGTATAGAACAATCTTTTTCTCACATCTCCTCTCTGGGATATGTCTACCTGGGCGATTATTTGTGGGGCCATTTCATACTGTTTGAAAAGAACCTGAGGCTCTGACTTTTAACTTTCTTTAATCAGCTATTATATTGATTGCTGTAGTTTTCTAGTGAGTCATCACAATGATTAAAATTACACTATAGGTCAGACCAGTAAATCATAATCCCATCTAGCTATTAATACAAATGAACTAATTAGAATATAATTTTTCATAGTGAATTCTATGGAGCACTTATTCTGCATGCTCTGTTGGGGAAATATTCAGCATTTTAACAAGAAAGTTTCTATTGGAGACTTACATTGCATGTTAACATATTTAAAGCTATAAGAAGTCCTACTTTTAAGAGTTAAAATAAGTTTATTTCAGGATCTCTTATAGTTATGTGAGTACAAATTCTTTTTTCCTTGGAATATCTGGAAGGAACTTAAGGTGTTCCTTGTCTATGAAAATGCTTAGGTAAACATTAAGATAGATCAGCTATCAGCAGCCTGATTATTTTGATTATCATGATTGGTTAATTGAATTAAGAATGTGGAGGTGAAATATATATTGACTGATCCAAATGTCATTCGAGATATAGCAAGAAAGACATACATAGAGGCTGTTCCCTGCTCTTAATCTGCTGTAACTGAATCACACCTTTAGAGATTTCCACAAAGTCAGTGGCAAAATGAGAAAGAACATATTTTATAGACAAATGCAGGTGATGTGAAATTCTGCTTCTCATGATACACAGCCATATGTGTGTTGTTTGCCTGGCAACACGTGATCAGTGTGCACCACAGAAAAATAAACTTGCTTCAGAACCCAATGAGATGACCCCATTTATTAGACAGTATTGTTCATAGGACAGAATACCTCTGTAAAAGGTTAAAAATGATAGTATAATCTTTGGTACAGTTTTTCAGTTGGGAGGTTTTTTGCTTCATATTTAATGAAAATGATAATTCTTTTAAAAAGTACTGAAAACAATAAGATCTTGCATCAGAAAAACACTTTATGACTTAAGAATAGAAAACATAAGATCTTGTGTTACCGTATGATCCACTGGCAGACAACACTTGATTCAGAAGGTTTTGGATAATGAGTAGCCTGGAAAGACCCAGATGATCCAGTTAACAAAAATCTTCCATCACAAACTGTGGCTGCAAAACGATGCCAATTAATGTTAGACAAAAACAATCTTGGGGTTCAAATTGGCTGCAAAACATTTCACAGAATATTCATGGCAGAATCTGTACAAGGCTATTTTATAAAACTGAAATGATAATAAGATTTCATGTTGAAAACCTATTAGCCATTTTTATTTATTTTTTTCTTTTATTATTATTATTATAAGTTCTAGGGTACATGTGCATAACGTGCAGGTTTGTTACATATGTATATTTGTGCCATGTTGGTGTGCTGCACCCATCAACTCGTCAGCACCCATCAACCTGTCATTTACATCAGGTATAACTCCCAATGCAATCCCTCCCCCCTCCCCCCTCCCCATGATAGGCCCTGGTGTGTGATGTTCCCCTTCCCGAGTCCAAGTGATCTCATTGTTCAGTTCCCACCTATGAGTGAGAACATGTGGTGTTTGGCTTTCTGCTCTTGTGATAGTTTGCTGAGAATGATGGTTTCCAGCTGCATCCATGTCCCTACAAAGGACACAAACTCATCCTTTTTTATGGCTGCATAGTATTCCATGGTGTGTATGTGCCACATTTTCTTAATCCAGTCTGTCACTGATGGACATCTGGGTTGATTCCAAGTCTTTGCTATTGTGAATAGTGCCACAATGAACATACGTGTGCATGTGTCTATATAGCAGCATGATTTATAATCCTTTGGGTACATACCCAGTAATGGGATGGCTGGGTCATAAATACTTATACACATCCTATCGTGAAGTACTTTAGAAAAATTCTTTCTTTTCTTTCTTTCTCTTTCTTTCTTTTCCTTCCTTCCTTCCTTCCTTTCTCTTTCTTTTTCTCCTTTCCTTCTTTCTTTCTTTCTTTCTTTCTTTCTTTCTTTCTTTCTTTCTTTC
>NC_045452.1:60638466-60721766 GCF_002776525.5 Piliocolobus tephrosceles | reverse complement strand
TTCTTTCTTTCTTTCTTTCTTTCTTTCTTTCTTTCTTTCTTTCTTTCTTTCTTTCTTTTCTTTCTTCTTTCTTTTTCTTCTTTCTCTCTCTCTTTCTTTCTCCTTCCTTCCTTCTCTCTCTTTCTTTCTCCTCTTTCTTTTCCTTTTTTTTTTTTTTGAGATAGAGTTTCACTCTTGCTGCCTGTGCTGGAATGCAATGGTGCGATTTCGGCTCACTGCAATCTCCTCCTCCCATGTTCAAGCGATTCTCCTGCCTCAGCCTCAGGAGTAGCTGGGATTACAGGCACCTGCCACCACGCCTGGCTACTTGTTGTATTTTTAGTAGAGACGGGGCTTCACCATGTTGGCCAGGCTGGTCTCAATCTCCTGACCTCAGGTGATCTGCACTCCTAGGACTCCCAAAGTGCTGGGATTATAGGCGTGAGCCACTGCTTCGTGTCCAAAAGCACTGTCTTTCTAAACAAACTTCCCTAAGCTGCACTTTAAGTGTATTCTTCCATATTTGCAAGGAAATAAATATATCTGAATTGAAACCTGCCAGTTTAGACAAATAAGTAGTCATTTTTTTGGTCTTATTTTTATAATTAAATTGGAGCTAGGTGAATTTCAAATATATGTACAAAGTGCTATGTTTTCTTGAAAAAGATTAGACTAAGGCCAGGAAAGTGATAGTACTAATGGCCTGTACATAATTCCATCCAACAAATCTGGGTTAGTCCATCTTTTAAAGTTCATTACTCTTGCTCCTTTGGGAGATAACTAGCTCAATATTTTCAATATTTTCATTCAATATTCCTGATTAAGACTTTTGCTTTCCATAATTACTCATTTTCCTCTTTTAGTTTTCAGATTTATTTCATGAACCTCTCCTTAATGTCATGCATTATTAGTTGCCTTTAATTTATATCTGAATAGATTACAACTAGATTAAAATCTTCTTGAAGGCATGAACCAGGAGCCATAACTTACAGATTTTTGTTTTTTTCATATACTTGCTATGTATAGTATATGCAAAAATCCACCTTGATTTTCACAATTTTTAGTCTTTCTTACATTATTTTCCTTCTAGTTAGTTACTTGGTTATGTTGACACAGTATTCTAAAATTATGACCCCTACAATGTGCTCTTTTTCTCTGCATAGATTAAAAATTCTTCATATGGAGAAACATTAATGGAGGATAGAAAAATCAAAGAAATATGCTAAAATTAATTTGCCATTTTTGGAATCTGAGTGTTTAGAATAAGCTAATTCTAAATTGAGCTATGAGAAAGCTCATTGTAAAATTATAAAGTGATTCTATCAAATTACATAATATGAGCTATTTTATGACAAAATATTTTATGTATATAAGAATAAATACATTAAAAATTAGATTAGCAAATAGAAATCTTGATAAAAATTTTATATGTTTATTGGGTTTTTGCTATTTTTTGGCATATATATATTTTGAAGTGTAATAAAATTTACTTTGGTAACTTATTATTCAAAGTCTGCTTAAAAACAATGACCTAAGAATTAATTGCATTAGCTTATGATTTGGCAACCTGATTCCCAGAAGAAAAAAAGAATGAAGAAAAGAAAGTAAGTCAAGAAGCAAGGATTAAATTCTGAACAATCCAGCACAGACCACAGGAAAGAAGGAAAAATAGTGGTTTGTTAACTGAATTGCCTTATGCATAATAATCGCTGCAACAAACAAATAAAATTAAGGCTCATTTGTCATGAGTTGAAGATAAATAGTAAAATATGTGACTGTTTAATGACTTGCTAAATAATTTTCTAGTTGTTAGAGCAAATCTCTTTTCTCACCCTCAAATCTGTTTTTCACTGTAAACTATGCCAAACAAGTAGGGCAATTAATGCCTTAGATTCAAAGACCATAAAAATGAAAATGGTATTGCTTGCGCTTTATGTGATATATAAAGCTTTTAAATTACAGTTTGTCGAGAAATATTGTGGACTCAAAGATCGTAGGCAGTGTAGTAACGTCTACTGCTATTGGGAAGTTTATATTTGAGTTACAGTACTTTGGAAGCAATGAGGTAGGGAGCTCAATCCTATCAGTGCATGAGGTAGGGTGCTCAATCCTGTCAGTGCTAAAATATAACTGCCAACATTTACGGAGTGTTAACTATGTGCCAGTCATTTTCCAAAGTTATTATATCTGTATGAATGTAATTTTATAACACCTCTATGAAGTTATGGGGGAAACTGAGGCATATATGGATTAAATAACTACCATAAGGCCTCCTAGCTTACAAGCAGCAGTTGAAAGCCAGGCAGTCTTTTTCTAGAGCATACTGTGGTATATTGCCTAATATCACAATATATATATGCATCTATCACTATCGCAATGACATCACCCACTCTTTGAACTGAAAAGCAGGGGGAAAGCATAAATAAAAGAAGAAACAGAAAAATTTTTAAAGATTTCCATCTTCTTAAAGTTAGAGTATAGATCACATTTGCAATAATACTCCAGAACAAACGGGGACGCAAAAGAGACAGAGAGAGAGAGAGAAAGAGAACAAAACAAGATCCCTTTAAGAATTCGTAAAACCTGTTTGTAAAGTTGTTAAAATTTTAGTCATTGTTCCCATCTGTTCACTACGCATTTTTTGGGAAAGGTGTCAACAGCTTTGTGCTGCACAATGTGATTCATGATTTCCAGAAAGCTGAGTTATGTCTCTAGTTTCAAAGATGGTTCTACGTTTGATGAACCCTGTTTCAGTTCTTTCCTGAGCACATGACTAAACTACACTTCCCCAAATCCCTTGCAGTCAAATAAGGTCATGTGACTGAGTTGGCCAATGAACGATTGTAAAAGTCACTGTGTCTATTTCCAAATATGGTTTCTGAACATATCTGTAACATTCTTCCTTTGTCAGTCAGCTGGTTGTAAAGGATCCAGTAGAGGACTCTGGGGGCAAAGAGAGTAGCAAGTAAGGAGCAGGCATCCTGAATGCCTAGAGCACAGCCGTTTGCCATTTTTCTTGCACCGTGATATAGGTGATAAATAAACTGTTATTGTCATAAATTGTTAAGATTGTTTGTCATAGTATTTAGCATGTCCTAAAGAATATGATCAATTTTCCTGTCCAGTATTCTGTCACGTTACTAAGTTTTAGTGGGAATGGATACTCCACAGGTCAAATTCTGCTCTAATGAGGCTCTAGTCAATTCCTGCATTCAAGCAAATATAGAGAATATTCCTAAACGTGTTTAAAATAAAATTACAGTAGTATTGAATTATTTCTAATAGCAACACTCAGAATGTCAAAATATTATCATGTCAAGATAGAGGCTTGTGTAAGGCACCTTCTCATCCTTTTTTTTTTTTTTTTCATTTAATTTCAGGATGTTTCTGGAGAACCTAATAGTACAAATGACCATGAATGAAGCAGGATAGGTTTTCAGGAAAAAATATATGACCCAGTTGTGGATGAGTAGGATGGCTGGTACTTAGGACTGTGACTTTTTAGACTGTGCAGTGCTTTCTAGTGCAGCATCAGAAAAAAAAAAAAAAATCTAAGTAGAAGATAAATGAGCCTGTCAAATAGTAGCAGTCATTCTATTGCATTATCAGAAATGTTACCTGTAATGGGATGGAATTCATAAGGGTATGCACTTAGGACCAATGAAGATCTCCCTCTGCTGGCTGAATATTCACTAATTGTGTCTTTGCTCATGGCATTGAAATCTCCAAGATATATAAATCAAACATAATCTATGCTTAGCCACCAAGCTCTATTATGCATACACACGTGATGTATGCAAACTATGAGAACACTTGCCAACTTCCAAAGAGTTAAGCATTGGCTTAAAGGCTGTGAATCAGCATCTTTCCTTTTCATAGGTCAGCTAAAAAGTGAACTTTCCTGCTGATGTAATTCTAATCAGAAGACAAAGACAATTTAAAGAAATCTTGTTTCCGCTATAGTCAGATGTAAGTGTGCAAACCTAAATAACTAAAGACTAAAAGAGGGAGTTGCATGAGGAAGACAACGCTAATATGACTCTATTTATAACACAAACCAGAATTAAAGCTCCCAACTGGAGCATAAAAGTAAATAAATCAATGAGAGAGAGAGAGAGAGAGAGAGTAAAGGTCAACTTCATATTGGAAAAATTATCTTAAATTAATTTTATAATTTTTTCCGTGAATAGAGATTGATGGACAGTGGCTTTCAGGTGGAAATAATGCTGCTGGATGTTTGAGCTGGTGCTGAAAGTCATTAGGCTTGTGGGCTCACCATAGTCAATGAATGAAGCAACTTAAAATGAATAAAGCAACTTGTACTTTTAAATTCTCTCTGGATAAAAATAGATTAATTGATTGATTTAAACAATAGTATCCCACAAATAATTTGAGTTTATTTACCAAAATAGACACAACTTACTTTAAACAAACAAAAAAGAGAATCAACAAAATGGAAAGTGACGGTGTGCACGCTTGAGAGTTAGTGACATGAAAGGTTGGTCACCACTAAGGTTTAATAAACAAAAAAATCTTTGTGATACTAAAAAGTAACAATGCAGTTTGACTATACTTTTAAAGCAAACTTAGATAATTACTTCCATTCTAATACTGAGGCTCATCTCCTGAGTTTAGAATGGCTCAGAAAAATGATTCATAGCATTAAAACTTATTTTAGGACAAATGATCACACTTGCATGATATTCCTATGGTTCTTTTGTATATGCACTATATTAGTTCATCATGAAAATTATGAATACCATGAGCATAACAAAATAATAGGTGCAGTACATTTTTCAATATTTGATTCATGTATTTTGGTAGTTACGCTTTTTCCTCTATTTAAGGATATTGATCATCATTATATTGGCTTAAAGCCATGTGTTTAAGTTGACGTACACTATTATTTTTGAAACAGAAATCAACATCACCTTTGTTACCTCATGATGGCACACTTGTATCATATTCTCCCTGAAAGGATTTTGGAAAATGTCTGAAAGCGATAGCAAAGGAAGAACATTGCTTTCTTCTTCTTTGAGTAACTTAGTTATATAAAATAGATTTAAAAATATTCTGTAGCCTGCACTTTCTTCCAATATGTTCTGAGTACACCTCAGAGCATGTAGTTAAACTTTAAAGGTCTGAATTTTATCCAAGAACATTTGCATTGGGATTGCTTAGTGGGAGTCTCTGTAGTAGAGTTGCCTTTTGTTGAGTTGGTACTGGGAAACAGACTAACTGCCTGGCTTTTAAAATGTGTACTAACTGGATAGGTAGCTTTTAACACTTTCATCATTATTGAAATATTCCTCTTTAATTACTGTCAAGCGAGATGAGAAAAGTATAACAAATAATAGAAAAGTGTAGCAAATAGTAACTATGGTTTTTAACACAGTTTGGGCACTAATTGTACTGATAGTTTTAAAACTGATTATAAGCCATGCCAAAAAATGTGCAGTTAATACTTTCTGTTAAATAAAACAAAATATCAGTTAGACTTATCCAAAGTCAGCAGTCTCCCCTTATCCACAGGGGATATATTCTAACACCTCCAGTGGATGCCTGAAGCATGGATAGTACTGAACCCTATATATACTACGTTTCTTTTCTTACACATACACACCTACCATAGGAGATTAACAGCAATAATCACTAATAAAATAGAACAATTATAACAATACTCAGAATGATGTGCAACTTTATACTTATGCATTGTTTATTTCTGGAATTTTCCATTTACTGTTGTGCCCTGTGGTTGACAGTAAGTAGTTGAAACTGTGGAAACCGCTAAAAAGGGAGAACTATTGTAGTTCTATGTGGAAATCTTCTTAAAAGTGTTACACACAAAAATAAATTACCTATTTAGATGCTGCTTTCTAGTAAACTTTCCTAAGTGGAATCCAGCTATAACATGAAGAAATAAGCTGAAGAAATAAGCTAAAGAGTAAACATGTAGTTTAAATCAACTAGAGCCATGCTTGGTGTATGGTAACTGCTACTTAAGTGCCAAATAGTAATAATAATAATAGTAAAATAACATTATTATCATTAACACTGAAAAAATGCCAAAATATACAAATGAAACACAGAAGTTTTACTTATGAGGCATTAAGTTCTTATCCATACCTTATTTCTATTATTTATAGAACTACAAGAGACAAAAGCAACAGTCAAAATTTTAGTATGGTGCTCATTGAGTTAGGTACTGTTAAAATGTTGCAAGAAAAAGACTGATACGATACTGAAAAAACATGAAAACCATTAGTAAGAAGTGAGAATGTTTATCGAATAAGTCAAATTAGTAATAGTTTGGATTAGCTTAACATAGAGAAGAGATGAAAATTTAGCAACACCCATCCCACATTTATGACAGACGTCGTTAATCACATCTTCCTTTCTGTAGTGATCACATGGAATTCTGTTTAATTAATTAGCACGTTTAATATTATTCATAAAGTTTAGGAAAATATTAATACAATTATTTTTAGATTTTGTATTATACTATAAAAATAGCTATTTAAATAGTTCATTCTTCAGTAGTTTCAGGTATTTGAGATTAGAATGTGTGTGTGTGTGTGTGTGTGTCTACAGTGAGGGAGGATAAAACAGAAGGACACAGAGTAGTGGGGAGAACTTACCACACATTTTATTGTCTTCATCAGAACCATCTGGACAGTTTACTTCTCCATCACAAAATAAATCAGCTTTTATACACGTTAGAGCGTCAGCACAAGGACTTGAACCAGACGGGCACTCTGTTGAGACATTTCCTTTAAAAAACAATGGAAATTAATTTCCAATTGATGAGATATGTACAATGTTTAAATATTTAATAGGCCTTTTTGCCACTGGGGTTCTTACTTATAAGTATATTCTTCAACTGCCATAGGAATATTTATTTCATTTGTAAATCAATCATTTGTAAAATTAGAGCATTTTAAATTTTGAAATTTCATGAGGGGCAATTTTGGAAAGCTTGTCATAATCTGCAACATCTAGCAGCCACTTCGTTTACTCATAAGCTTATTATTTGAAAATATAGTGGCTTAAGTCAAGGTTTCCATTCTGTAGAGTACATTTACCAACCGAAGTCATTTTAAAGTAAGATAAACACTTAAAATTCCCAGTGCATTGTGACATTGAATAATGAAGAAACCAATGACTATTTCTGTTCAGTCTCTCTTTGTTCTTGGGGTCAGAGATTCTTAGGGGGTACACTATAAACACACCCCTGCAGGGTTTCATGCCATCTTCTGGAGGGGATCCGAACAATGTGCACCTCTCAGCCCGCCTTGTCCTTCACTTGCCCCAATTTCATAAACTTAAGTCTAGAGATGCACCAAGAAACACATTTTACTTCTAGAAATTAACTTGGAAAATTTAAGAGCAATTCCGAAAATAAGCCATATTCTTATATGCCTACAAGATAAAGACTTTTTAAAAATTTTAGGCCAATGTGGAAATTTGAATACTTTTGCCTCTGAATATTATAACAATGACGGTGCAAAGTTTTGGAGATCTTTAACTCATCAGCATTTTTGTTTTCTTTTTGGTTATTGTTCTTAATCTTAAAGCCAGAACTCTACTGCCATCTGCTGGCATCTCTACTACTCTACTGCCATTTCATATTTTAAAAATAGGAAAATCTGAAATTTCTCCTTCTGCTCTATAAAATTAATTGGAAAAGTAAAAATGTCTGTGTCAATGAACCTACTAAGTTACTTCTTAACTAAAAACGTGTAAATTTTTGCTGAGTTTACATACAGCTAAATTAGACATTTGCAACTGGCTATAATTAAAATGAATATAAACCAATGGGGAAATTCATGAAAAACCCAACATCTAAACCTATAGGACAGAGTAAAGATCAAAGCCATTCTCAAATGACAGAGTACTCCCATGTAGGAAAACAATAAATAATAATAAAAGTATTATTTAATAAACTCAAATGCATATATTTGTTGATATTTAAGAGCTATTCATCAAAAGTCCTTAACCATTGAGTTGTTAATCCAGAAAAGGCATAATATTTGATAGAATCTCATATGTGCTTTATAAATACATAAACCAAAGAAAGCACTATACTTAAAACTGTGTCTTATTTTATGAGTAGCTAATAGAATTCCAAGTATTAAGCATTTCAAAGACGAATTTGGGATACAGCTACGAGCATATATCACTTTGGCTGTCCTAATGCTTCTCATGGGAGCTTCAGTTCCTGATGCATCACGTCTCTGTTCAATATCTGTTGAACTCTAGATTGGACCCCAAAACCACACCAGCAAGTGATACCACTTGGACTCGATTGATCTCATGAATAATCATTTACTGACCCCACAAGTATTTATTTTGTACACATTTTTGTCATGGAATTTTAAGAGATGGAGATAAAAGAATGAGTAAGGCAGAGCCTCTCTCTTTTTATGAAGCTTGAAGTTCAGTGGGGGAACTTGTTTATTTACAAATTATATTTTAAAGAGAGAGAAGGCCGGGCGCGGTGGCTCAAGCCTGTAATCCCAGCACTTTGGGAGGCCGAGATGGGCGGATCACGAGGTCAGGAGATCGAGACCATCCTGGCTAACACGGTGAAACCCCGTCTCTACTAAAAATACAAAAAAAAAAAAAAAACTAGCCGGGCGAGGTGGCGGGCGCCTGTAGTCCCAGCTACTCCGGAGGCTGAGGCAGGAGAATGGCGTAAACCCCGGAGGCGGAGCTTGCAGTGAGCTGAAATCCGGCCACTGCACTCCAGTCCGGGCGACAGAGCGAGACTCCGCCTCAAAAAAAAAAAAAAAAAAAAAAAAAAAAAAAAAAAAAAGATTTAAAAAGTGCTATGGGAGCATCAAAGTTTAAGCAATTAGTTTCCTTCTAAGGCAAGAATTAAAGACATTTTTACCGAAATAGTCATATTTAAATTAGTTTTTGATGTATACCTAGAAATGCACCAGGAGGAGAGAGATATGGAATGTATTTAGTGATGTGTCATGAGTACATCAATATGTGAGAAACGGATAAGTCTCATTAACCTAGAGAGTGGGATGTTTATGGAAGGCATAGCAGGAAAGGAGTTTGGTACCAGATTCTAGCGAACCTTTTTATCTTTGTTAAGTGTTAGAGATATTTTTCAATAGACGATGGCACTGGAAGATTTTACATCTATCTGCAATATGACCAGTCCACGTTTCCTAAAGGCAATTGTTGGACCATGTGAAACATGTGAAACATCACTTGAATAAGATGACTCGAGAAGCTGTTTCAAGGGTCCACATGAAAGATGAGAGCAGAAGTCTTACAATGGCAGAGGAGATGGGCCATTGACTCAGTTGCTACTTTACAGGTAAGATTGATGAGCTTCAGTGACCACGTGTGCTTCTGAACAAGATTAGTGAAGGTGGAGAATGGGATGCTAAGTAATTCAGTTGAATTACTGAAGAGACCGGTTGGGTTACTAATGGCCATTAGTTGCAGTAGTGATTACGAGATGAACAAGCTGTAGGGTTATAAACTGAGTCTAGTTTGAAGTATTTTGAATTTAAGTTGGAATATGAGGTACCCTTAAGTTGCACTCTGGCTCTCTCCAGACTGTTTCATAAACACTCTTCAACTGACTTGGTCCATGAGGAAACAGAAGTTTCCCATATTAAAACTAATATGAAAAATATGAATGTCATTCTTATACAATGGTAGTGAGTTTTAAAATTTTTGTCAAATTGTATTTTTACTGACTCTTCTCTCTCTTTCATTTCCTACATGAATATATATGATTACAATTTCTAACAAAAATCAATTAAAACATTAGCTGTTACACCTAGCCAGATGCCAGTTTAATTTAAATGGGTTTGCACTCTCAAACTAGAGTTCTTGACTCGAGTATTACTTGGTTTGCATTTCATTGCTTAATTTTTGTTGTAATATTTCTTTTTTTTAAGAAGTCTGTACCAAATTGTGCTTCCCAACAGATAATTTTTAGGAAAGGAGTTTATCAATTCTAGTTAAAGAAAACAAAGAGAATAATTGGTTTCATTTATTAAAAACTAATCAAATTTCCTTAATATTAGGCATTATTAACTCAGTGGGGAAAAGTGCACTTGTTTTCTGTAATCTATGTGGTATTTTACCTTCAGGACACTAACTTTTGACATATTATGAAAACACACCAGTGAATTATATTGCAATTCTGCAAATAGAAGGCTTTAATTATTCATTTGTATTTGTAACATGAAGAATTCAGTATGCACTCAGAGAGGATTATTTCAGAGTGATCCAATGCCCAAACAATTTCCAGTGATTTGACACTAGGAGCCTCCTGTGCCTACTGAGAGCAGGCTCTGTGCTAGGCATCCTGGAGAGTAAAACGACTAAAATTCATGATGTTTTGCCTTCCAAATAATTTGTATGAGATGTTACATACAACATGATAAATTGAAACCATAGTTTGGAAATCACAGATTTTTATTGTCCCTACAATTTGAAAATGGATAATAGTACTTGGTGGCCAAAAGTGGTTAAGAAAAATTAAGCCCAAGATCCTGATAGCTTACTCAATAGAAGAAGCAGAATCTTCATCCATGGATGTTTGCCTTGAGAGACCACTTTTATTTCACTGTGCTATATTGGAAAATAGATATCACTTTACAGAAATTCTCATTTACTGTACAGAACAAATTTAGGTTTTCTTTAAATTTTATTGTAAGCAAGACTATGGCTTTTCAATCCTAATGAAATTATTGGTAAAAAATTATTTAGTAGTCTTGATACCATGTGAGTAGGAATGTCTTAAGTCAGAGGAGAGTGCTTAGCAATAGATAAATGTTGTTTTCTCAAGTGCAGAAAAAGAGCAATTCTTAAAGTCACCATACATTTGGTATCAGATAAAATCTCTGCATCTCAGTCTTAAAATAATTAAATCGGGGAACATCATTCTACCTTAGGTTGTTTTGGCCCAATTTCATGTTTTTCACTAAATCAACCAATTATTCTTTTTCTTCAGTCCTCAAACTCTTTCACACAGTGGACTGATAGCAAGATTACATACTTTATGAGACTGAGAAAGCCCATGATAGTGAAACTTTTGTTTTCTGCAGCTATTGCCTACACAGTAAGTAACAAAGGACTAGAACAAGCTGTAGTCTAGAAATCCCTCAAACATGGGAACAATTGCCAAAACACCCCATCTAGGCACTCTGTAGTGCTCCAGAAATTAATCTGTGTAATGTCACCTCAGTTCCAGTCCTTCTCCGCTAATGTTCTAAGTGGGTTAGTAAAACTGACAGGTCATTGGCAACAAAAGCAGTTGAATGATAGAGCATAATCCTCATGAACTTTGTACCATTATCACAAAAAATTCTCTGTGGCAGAATTTATAATGGTACTAATATCAGGTATATGATGCATGCATCTGTTGATTTTTCTCAAACTCTGTCTTCCAGGCATATAAAAATGAGAATAAACTTAAAATCCCTGAAAGCCATATTCGTAATAAATTACTGCTTGGAAAATGCAGTTTTCACGTTTAATTGCCTCATTCCCCTCTATAAATACATAGTATCTTGCCATATGAGAGGAATAAATGGCAAGGATGATTGGGCACTCATGTAGTACACAGATTCACTTAAAAGAAAAAGAATATGATATTTCACCACCTACTTACCTTATAATAATACTTTGAGAATTGATTAAGGTAATCCAATACAGTCTCTGATAACAGGAAATGTTTAGAAACAAAGTGTTTTTGGAGAAATAAAAGTTCAGATCAAAGTGAGCATTACCCAGTATAATAATCTTGTTTTAAATTTAGGGTTTTTTGTGAATCTTTTAAATAAAGTATCCAAATAGTTGTTTTGTTCGATTCTGTTTCATCAAACTCAGAATGGGGAAGGAGTAGGGATCTAATATTGGTGTTGTTCCTCCTGCTCCTTTGTGGGAGTCATCATATTGACCACGGTACAGTGGGTATCTGTATTATCTCTCTTTCAATTCTCATGATCATCCTCTAAGAAATGTATTTAAATCTACTTTTCAGATAATGTGTACAGTTCAAATAGGCTAGATAGCTTGCCACATACATATAAATTGATTGTTGAAATCAGGTAATGCGTGAATTCACCCATGTCTTTTTAGTGATTGAGAATTTATGTTACATTTTGATCTTTATTTTGACTATCAATTATACAAAATGTGAAAGACAGAGTTAAGTGTACACTGCCCCCCATTTCTGTGTTTCCATGTAGAAAACAAGATTTCTGCTCCACTGACCAGGAGAGAAAAATATGGCTGGCACACTTTCCCATGCTCTCTGACCCCTCATTCATCATTTCCTTCTTTGCTCAGAGGAAATTGGGCAGATGTTTCAGCCAACTGTTTATATTTTTAACAGGTATGTCTTCAGAATAGTAAAGGAGAAAACCTTCTTTTAAGTCCAGTGCTTTCTTGCTTTATTTAAAACTCTGTTTCTACCTAATACATTCTACATATTACTATTAGGACATTTTATACAAATAAGAGGGCCCTAATGACTTTGAATTAATCATGTGATGAACCTCTAAACAAATAGAAAAATGGCATTAATTTGGATACTTGTTACTGACTTTCAAGGTTTTAGGAACGTAGTTTTCAAAATATATTTATCTTACTTATTCAGTTTACTTTGAAAGCAGAAGAATTAGCCATTATGAATCCAAAAGCATTTGATCGAAGTGTGTTGGAAGGGGATTTGAGAGGGTGCAAATAATTTTCCACATTAGAGACAGGAATGTGGGCTCAGTGGCAGGGTTTTTTTTTGTCAATAGGTTGTGCTGCTGTTTGGATATAACCTAATACAACTGCAGACAGGCTTATGCTATCATAATAGATCTTCACGGGTTTTAGAATTGTGACAGCTTGTTTCCTAAAGCATTTTGATTGATTTATGTATGGTTTTGCTTTTCAAATATTACACCAACAATATTTATGCAAGAATTCTTTATCCTTGCTAAAAATGGCTTTTATAATTTTACAAATGTTTTCCCTCTATGTATACAATATTTATGTAAATTTTAATAGTATAACATGGTAGTGGTATTGTTGGGAGCTATATGAAGATCTACAATATTGCCTTTATTTAATTTGCTTAAAGGGATTAGTGACACACCCAGGACATTTTATATGAAGATTAAGTCAGGACCAGAGAAGGTATTTTAGTTGATTGACAGACAGAAGCACAGCAGACAATTCCTAGAAATGCAGAGAAATTGGCATACCAAAGATACATACTGAGAGTGGACACAAAGTAGATACTTAAAATTCTTGAATGAATGAATCCAAGGCTACTTTGGTTCTGCTTTGGCCACAAGTACTGTGTTAACAGGAGAAAGCAAGCATGTCTAACTTGTATGCAGAGGGAATAATCAAAGAAAAAAAAATCATAATATCTGATAAAATCTGCTTCCTTAGCTGAAAACCTTTTGATCCTATTGGTGACATTCTTATCAATAGATAATCACAGTTATGTTAATAATAGACAGAGGATAAAAGTGAAATCTGACAGCTCAGGCATTAGCCCTAAATATATTGTTTACTTTGGTGAAATCCAGGGCTAAAACTGCAAACTTTTATGCTTTTGGTTTCTTGTCTATAAAATAGGTGCAATATTTATTGCTAAGGCATCAGAGACTTCTCAGGGGCCTAAAATAAAATGTAAGTGAAAACTTTCTTTCCAAAAAGAAAATATTATTAAAACTGACCTGGAGTTGCCAGATGACTGGTGGTTGTTAGTTTGCCTGGAAAATAAATTATATTAAAATAATTATTATATATTTCAAACTAATTACCAGGAATTTATTGTATATTCATGCTGTATAATAATTAACCTAAGAATTTAAAAAGTTATTATAAATTATTAGTGTTCATTCATTTAGAAGTATGTCATTTGTATTTGGATTTAAGAATAAATCTTTTATGTTTTTGATGTTTTTAGAGTTGTAGAGTAGAGGTTTTTAGATTTTTAACTCATCTTTTATTTTCTAACTAAAGAAGACAAGGTTATTCAATGATCAATAACTAAATACGAGTATTCATTAATCTTATAATGACCATAGACGTAAATGTTCCAGGTTAAGTTGATGGTATATGAAAGAGAAGCATGGGATATGCTTAGACCATGGGCTTTGGAATCAGAAGGAACTGCTTTTGATTTCTGAGTTTAACACCTAGTAGCTGTGTGACCCTGGGCTTGTTACTTATTATTTAATTTATTCTTTCAAATAGAAAAATATTATGACCTCTGTACAAAATCACTCTAATAATTAAAATAGGTAATGTTTGTAAAATATAGTACCTGGGCTAAAGAGGATGGCTTAAAAAATAAGACTTCAAATATTATAAAAATGGTCATGATTATTATACCAAAAGTAGTATCTTCATAGTTTTATAACTGTGAAGTTTTGTAATTGTAGCTCGAAAGATGGGGTAAAGAAAATGCTGGAATAGAGTAGTTAACATAAAGCCTGGATTCTCCTTTCCAAAGTGAAATATACTCTGAAAGTGGTCTTTCTTTATCTCACCCTTAGTGACCTCACAAGTGCCATAGCTTCATCACCAAGGCACCATGATTGGAGCTGTTTATGGAGACATTTTACACACACACACACACACACACACTCATATGTCTCTCATATATATGTATATAAATTTTAAAATATGAAAGAAACATTGAAATTGGAAATGTATATCCTTGGCATAAGTGATGAGGCATTAGAAACATTATAATATTACGAACTATGTTATTCCTAACCAATATAAGCTTCTTATAACTTGATATGAAGACTAAATGCCTCAGAAATAGCTGCAAGAAAAAAATGTATATTTTCCTAGGTCATAGACTTTGATGATCACTAAGTTATATTTTAAAAAGTGCCATAAACACTGACCTGAAGTTGTTGCAGGGCTTACTGTAGAGAAATTCTCCGAAGATGCTGGAATAAAGTCAAGTTGATTTGACACATGGGTTTATGATATAAATACATTACAAAACATTGAGTACAACTTGAATATTCATTCAAAGGACATCTGATCCTTTGGAGTTCCTATTTTATACTCTCCCATGCTAAATCTTCCTATTTGTTATTTGGTTGTAATACATTTGATAAATTTCCAGAGTCTGCATATTCTCTCTATACAACTTACTTATGCAAAATGTTTGCTTTACTTTTTATCTAAGAAAGATATCTATTTATTAATCATAGTTACATAGAATAATTTACATTTTAGCCAACTAATATAACATGATGCACCAATCTTGGTGCATCTAGAACCCCTTGTTTTACACTAAAACATATGAAAGTAACAATTGCAAAACAATCTTTCACATAATTAATATTTCCTTAGAACTAAGTGGTATATAAGTAAAAACTGCTTTGCACATAAAAGACAAAAGCTGGCAATTTTCTTCAAACTTTAACATGTTTAATAGTTTTAAAAGTATAGACTCACCTATGCAAGATATAAAGGAAAGCAAAGCATATCTCATGAAAAATCATCATGTGGTGAATTTGTTTTTATTCAAAACTATATTGATGATAAGTGGGCTAAGAAGTATATTCTTTTCTACTAACTAGTTTATTTCAGCATTTCATCATTTTTGAATTGTGTTGGTTCTATAAAACCTATTGAAGTTTTGTAAATGATACATGGTAGAGTGTTAACACTGAAATTAAATTTATGTGACTTTTCATAAGAATATGGTTTAATTTTTATTACGTTTGACAGTGTATTATACAAAAATTCAAGATATCTATGTAATTCTTAGCTAATTTTAAAACTTTATAAATTTGAAAATTCACATGATACAAATGGATATTAAACTGAAATACCTATAATTAAGCTCGGTACCATGTTTATAAATGTGTTTTAACACAATTCAACAAATTAAATGTAACTTCTACTTGTTGAGAATATTCTTGGGCTGATGTTGTAATACAGTTTATTATGCTTGTGATACTAATTCTACATTAACTCAAAGGATATGGTTTCATTGAATAAACATATAATTTTAAAAATCACAAACTATTTCCTCAGATGATCCAAATATAGGAAATCATGAAAATAAGTTTCAGCATATTTGCCAATTCGCTTGCCAGAACAGGCTATCAGAAACCAATGCACTTTCAAATAGAGATAGGAAAATGACAACTTTGGGGCCTATTGGGATGGGGGGTGGGAGAAGGCAGAGAATGAGGAGAAATAACTAATGGGTACTAGGCTTAATAACTGGGTGATAAAATAATCTGTACAAGAAACTCCCATGACACAAGTTTACCTATATAACAAGCCTGTACATGTACCCTGAACTTAAAGTTAAAAAATAAAAAATGAAAATATTTATTTTTCCATGCCAAAAAAGAAAAATGACCATGAAAACAATCGATTAAAATTGTTCAAAGATAAAAACATTACAAACAAACTAGTATAAAGGTTAAGAGCACAGACATCAGGATCAGACCACAGAGGTCAGAATGCCTAAGTCTAAATGACTGTGTGAAAAAGGCCGTTTACCAAAAGTATCTGTGTTTTGGTCTTCTCCCTGATTTGGGGATAGTAATGACATCACATAAGAGGATTAATGTGGAGAGCAAAAATGTTGCTAGGTAAACCACCTGTTCTAGCTAATAATAGCCAGTAGTAGTTTTCAGCTCATCTGAATCAAAGATTCAAAATAGACAGTCTCTGCTCAAACAGCTGTGACATGGGTCCAAACCATTGGTAGAGGAAGGACTAAGAATTTATCTTCTTGCTGAACAGGAGCTGCAGGATGTTGCAGGAGACTCAGTGAAAAACAAAACTATGCTTGATGAAACAATGCTCTGAAGAGAAGCACCTAGAGATCCACAATCTCATACCTACTATTACAAATTAAAGAAACAAAAATCCTGCATTTTTTTTTTTTGTATTTGATTTAGAGGCAAATATACTGACTGATCTCATTTTGTAGCAAAACTAGTTGAACTCATTGAATAGTTAGGCTATTCAGAGTTTCTCTTTATTCCCCTTAGTGTAGCTATTTATGTATTGGCTAGCTTTCTAACATCCAAAAATTTCTGAATTCTAAAATGTATTTGGTCCCAAGGTTTATGGGTAAGGGATTGAATCTGGATGACCTTGGCAAATTACTACTGTTCTCAACAGTACTCAATAAGGACACCGTGTTTGTTGAATTGAATTGAAAGAAGGATAGTTAGAATGGAAAATTTGGAACAATCTAAGCATTTATAAACATATTTTTTGTTATTTTTGATGTTCCATATTCTTTTTTGGTTTATTCTTACGTTAAAATTATTTATCATTTTAAAATAAATATTTAATTTTTATAAATAAGTAATTGGAAAGGATGAAACCCATTGACTCTACTTTTTTCTTCTTTTTTTAGCTTATCAATTAGAGATTGGAACTTGCCACCAGATTTTACAATCTAACAACGTCTAGACAGAGTTCCTGAAGTTAAGGCGTGCTTGACCAGTGCAAAGAATGCATAAGACCCACAAACTTCTATGCATGCCAACACTTTCAGAATCTCCTTGGTATTTGATATTTTATAAACATTTTCTCATTGTTAAGTTTCTTCAAATATGGTTTCTTCAGATTTTACTTTTCTCATGTAAATGTGTCACCTCAGGCAATAAGAGATGTTCCTAAGGTTAAGCATGATTGCATTTCCTCCCTGGTATATTGCTAGAATTTAAATTTCATAGTTTAATGATTCAAAGAAATCAAATAATGTTCAAAGATACCTAGGATATCAACGCTGTTCAAATCAATATGGAAAGTGGCCAGTTGGCTGGATTTATTTGCTTCAACGCCTTGAATCAGTTCTTCTTTTACATTTTCATCTGACAACCACTGGGCAAAGAAAAGGTCAAATGTGACTATAATGCTGCCATTTCTGCAAAGCAAAAGATGATATAAGAGGAAAAAGTCAACCATCTTCAACTGATTTGTGTTCAATTCATGTTAAATGTCTTTGAAATTCTCTATAGTTATCATTTTGCTAATTCTCATTATTCGTGTATAAGACAGGCTACTTCAAATATTATCTTTATTTCATTAGGGAAAGAAAAAATGGCCAAAAGACTAAGTGCTTTTTTGAGAAGAGAAACTCCAAAGTAGATGCAAAATTGAAATCTGAGTTTTTTGAGTTCCACGTTCAAGCACTCATCCCCAGGCCAGGATGTTCCTGAGACCCTTGTGTTAAAATCACGTGGTCTCTTGGCACTTACTCTGATTTTACTGTTTGGAGAAAAGAAGGGTATGGATTTGTAGTTTTTCATGGATAATTTCTAAGTTGGGGGAAATCTAAAGTAGTTTCACTGGTTTCAAAGACAATTTTTCTACATAGTTTTGAAAGGCCTGGTAGCAAGCTTATGGCAACTAATCTATATCTGCTTCTTCTTCTCTATTTTGCTTAACATAAAATATCAAACTGTGCCCTGATTTCAAGGGATAGAAATAAAACAAGGACATCTGGGTGTATTAGGGACTCACAAGAAATTCAATCTCAGTTCCATGAGTTGGGATGATCTAGCCTACATGATTTCCCAACATAGCATTAGAATTCAGCCATATAGCCCTAATCATCTTCCCCCTTTATTTTGTCCCCTGCTCTGTACTATGCACTTTAAAAGGTAACTTTTTTCAGTGTAAAGAAAGAGAAAAATGAATAAAGTTTTGGTGAATAGGGATTCTTGGGAGATTTTTGCACTCCTGCTTACATTTCTGTTTGTCATATAGTGTCATTTTAGGGTATGACCACTTAGGATACAAACTATAGCTCTGATGTTTATTCTATACCCCTCAGTAAACTCTGAGCACTCAGGGTATACTTGGTTCCTTAAGAGATAGACTAGGGAAAACTAAATTTTGCATGATATGTTTGCTGGTTTTGAATCATGGGAGTTATATATTCGGTGATATATGTAAGTTTATGAGCTTCTTGAAGGATTTTCTCAAGTTCAGTAGAGTTCTTTATTTATCTGTCCTTCTATCTATCCTGATAGAGCCTACAATAAATGTTATTTTTTCTTCCCTGCCTGGATATAGAACCAGAATATTCCTGAAAGATCACAGTAGATCAGCATCTCCACTAGGGGGAGTATAATCCTTCTTTGTGTCCATGGCACTATTCAGTTTCACAGTGATTCATTTCCAGGTAGTTGGTCTTTCATTTTTAAAATGAACAAGATGTAATATTTTTATAATTCACATGTATTAAATAAATTATTTAAAATGTTAGAAGGTGCAACTTTCTAATCATTTGCCTAAAATATAGTAACCAAATCTTGTAGATGAGAAGGTTCCCTAGTAACTGTTTAGTTCAGGGTTTCCCAAACTTACCCATACATGAAATCAGTGTTGTCCTTGGTAATGATACATTTTGTCACAGACACTACCTTCATCTACTCTTCCACACGTCGTGGCTGGCTAACCCCTAATTTTACTGGAGAATGAGCCTCCATTTTCTTAGGAAAGGTGACATCTTCTTTAACCATTCTTTATACCAAACATGGTTTTATTCATGGGTGTATGACCTGGCCCTGGTCAACAGAATCTGAAGGGAAGACTTACAGAAACTTCTGGAAAACTTTTTTATATCTAATGAAAGAAGAGCTCATAGTAGATTACTACCCTTCGTTGGTTGAACATTATTAGGTCAACATAATTTGCCGAAACTGCCACATCTACCTTGAGACCATGAGTCAGGCCACGGTTGATAAGCCAAAGATAGTGTAGTAGAAGAAGGAAAGTACCCAAAGCCCTGACTATGTCATTGTCATTGTTATTGTACTAATGAATTAACCTCCTTTAAAACCTCTAGATTTCTTGTGATGTCAGATAACAAAAATTTTTTTCTTTTTGACACAGAGTCTCTCTCTGTGGCCAGGTCGGAGTGCAGTGGCATGATCTCGGTTCACTACAACCTCTGCCTCCCAGGTTCAAGTGATTCTCCTGCCTCAGCCTCCCAAGTAGCTGGGACTACAGGTGCCCATCACCATGCCCAGCTAATTTTTTGTATTTTTAATAGAGACGGGGTTTCACCATGTTGGCCAGGATGGTCTCGATCTGACCTCGTGATCCACCTGCCTTGGCCTCCCAAAGTGCCAGGATTACAGGCGTGAGCCACCATGCCTGGCCAATAAACACTTATTTTTAAGGCACTTTTTGTCATGCATTCTGTTAATGGAAATTTTGAAAATTCTAACAAACATACAACTGTCAGCCCCTATCCCATATTTATATGAACAGAAGGTGATTACTCTATTTTTGAACGTGATATTGGCCAATATTTTCATTCTAGCAATGAGGACACTGATGCTTAGAGTAATGTAGGTAACTTTGTCTAGGGTTATACAGCTTATCAGTGTCAGAGATAGAAAAGAAACCTAGAGAATCTGTTTCCCTAATGTGTTTTTATATAATTCCCATCCCCAGATGCTCAACAACACTTTTATCAACTCTATTCTGAACTATTTGTCAGCAGGAAAGAGGCTACAGCACATTTACCCTAAAGGCATGTCCAGGATTTTATTCTGTTGCATAGTTAGTAGAACTCTATATACAAATAGATGAAAAAAATAGCTGGTTGGATATTTTTGGGGAGAAGGGAAAGATATCTATTCTTAAAATACTTTCAAAAGTTAGAGTATTGCGTTTTTTCCTCCTCCTCTTTGTCCTTCTTCTTTTCCTCCTACTCCTTTTTCTTTTTTACATTATGTCTTCCTAATCAACCTCACTTTCCAAGATAGTCAAATGGACAGGATTGAATTGGTTAAAATGAAGTGAGAGTGAACAATATTAATTATTCTCTCTCTCTAATCCCCCATCTTCATGTTATCTTTGGCTGCAGACTAGAAAACTTAATTTCTGATTAAATCTGTTTTATTTCTATGTAATTTCACAGGTTTAATTTGACTGAAACACTTGCTTTCATTTTATGTGAGTTATGGAGTAAAAGAGGTAAGGTATTTTGGGCAAAGAAAATACAAATCTGGAATTTTGCTTCACTGAGTTGAAAGTAACTGGATTAGTTCATCCTCAGGCATAAAACATTTTTCTTTGAAAGGTGTGTTCTCTTAGTTGTGAATTATGCATTACATTTAATAATTTATGCTTTGCAAGGATAGGAGTTGCATATCCTATATCCACATAAAGTTGTAGCCTTTAAAGTTTATTTTCTTATTTAGTGGAAATGTTGAGATGAGAGAGATAGAGGAGAAATTTTAAAAGTCATAATAATCATTTGTGATTCACCTCATAAGAAAGCTGAAGCTGTTTAGTTGTTTAGTAATGAATGAGAATTCTTCCTTTAGGTTAAAAAAATGATCGTTTTCATTTCAAAGTACTAGTACTAGTAAAATAACAGTTTTTCGCGAAGGCAGATAAATCCTACTATTGTACAGAAAGGTTGAGTGTAGTAGAGCAAAATATTACTTATCTCATATTTTCCTTAATGATACTGGTAAACTTTAGGGTTGCTGAGTAAACAGAAGTCTTTCCTTTCCTAACTTTGTGGCTTATCTGTGCTCAAAAGGCAAAAGAAACTGCATGTTGCCACAAAGGATAAACAGCTATGTATTAGAAGAATCAAATGCTAAATGTTCTGAGTGAAAGCACATTCCACAAAGCAGAATGATTGAAAGTATTCCCCAAATAGACCAAACCATTTGCTTACCCTAAAGAGTAGCTACACATACACACACACACACACACACAGCACAATCATACAAGTTAGTAAGTGGCAGAGGTTGCTATTAAATATTGTGAAAGTAAGAGAAAATAGTTCAATGACTGACTCTAGTATTCTGAGTGCTAGAATTTGATCATATACACACACATGGTGTGAGTTTAATTAAAATCTATAACAAAAATGTAAATAGGTATTTTAAGAGATTTATATATATACAGTTGATGTGAGTGTGGTTAGGTGAGACCTCAGTTATTTCCGTTTTCGATTTTATCAATTGGATTTTTAAATGAAAATAATTTGTAAAGTGAATAATGAGTCTGCTACTTTTTCCTATGAGTGGAATACATCTATTTGTAGGTGATTATTTAAGGTCAAGTAATCTTGAATGTTTCATCGTTACTCTCTCTCCTGCCGCTCAATTCCTTTTTCTATCTCCTCTTCTAGGTCTCCCAAAATAACAACATGTAATTTATCTAACAGACGTTTTCATGAAATTCCTTTGCATTGCACTTTTCAAAAACTCACTTCTGATTTAATAGCAGCTCAGCTACCACCAGAGGGAAGTATCTCTGCACTGATGAAGTACATTATTTGACAGTCATTATAAAATATTTGTCAAGGTTTGGGCACGGTACTGGCCTCCTAGGTAGGTATAAAGGTGGGGAAAGAAACAGTCCCTAAGCTCAAATAATTTACAGTTTCAAATGTGGTGATTTTGTCACCGAGAGAAATAAAAGATGACTTACTAAATATCAAAGAAAAAGTTGGAATTTTGGTAGCCCACCAGGCCTATATATAAAAGTCTATATTCATCAAATTTTCACAACCTAATGCAAATGAAGTTATCCAGCATGTTGTAGACATGTAAACATAAAGGGTTCAATTAGCAAAACTATTCTGATAAACTCTGCAATGGACACTGTGCTTTCTGTGTGGATTTCACTAGGCAGAGCCCAATCAAGAGAGGCAGGCACCTAGAATACCTCTCCTTAAAGGAGGTTAAAGACTTTTGGAAATAAATCTGAATTGATGCTTTACTGCAGCTCTGCAAACTCAGTCCTCCACAAAACCAGAAATGAGAAATTTGTTTCATTCACCTCCAAGCAGACAAATAGCTTAAAGTGAACCAACAAAAAATAAAACTTGTCTGTGTAGTGTAACACTCACCAAATAAAGACCAAGTACACATTTTTATTAGCATTTTGAAAAAGTTAACATAATTAACCTTTCCTGCATGTCCATGTTTCTCCTTTTAGTTCTGATATTGGACCAATGAAAGAAGCTATAAGAGATTATCCATCCGGAAAGAGAGGGAAGGGACTATGTACTGTAGGTAGGAATGAAGACAGCAGATGGGCGTAGGGGCAGCTACTGGGATTAACACGTCAGAAATATGCAATGGAGTAAAAAATGTTATAGATAGATAAGGAAGGAAAGAAAAGAAAGAAAAAAGAAAGAAAGAAAGAGAAAGAGAAAGGAAGGAAGGAAGGAAGGAAGGAAGGAAGGAAGGAAAAAGAAAGAAAGGGGGAGGGAGGCAGGGAGGGAAGGAAAGAAGTAGGAAGGAAAGAAGAAAGGAAGGAAAGATGGAAGGAAGAAAAGGAAGGAAGGAAGGGAGAGAGGGAGGGACATTAAACTTTTTTGCATAAAAAGACAAAGCTTTCAATGTGTCTTTATTTGATAAGACTAAAAATTCACTTCTGATTTAATAGTAGTGCAGCTACCGCCAGGGGAAACTATTTCTATGAAACAGTTTCATAGAAACTACTTCACTGATGAAGTACATTATTTGAGAGTCATTATAAAATATTTATCAAAGTTTGGTCACTGTACTGGTCCCCTTGGTAGCTATAAAGCAGGGGAAAGAGGCCGGGCGCGGTGGCTCAAGCCTGTAATCCCAGCACTTTGGGAGGCCGAGACGGGCGGATCACGAGGTCAGGACATCGAGACCATCCTGGCTAACACGGTGAAACCCCGTCTCTACTAAAAATACAAAAACTAGCCGGGCGAGGTGGCGGGCGCCTGTAGTCCCAGCTACTCAGGAGGCTGAGGCAGGAGAATGGCGTAAACCCCGGAGGCGGAGATTGCAGTGAGCTGAGATCCGGCCACTGCACTCCAGTCAGGGCGACAGAGCAAGACTCCGCCTCAAAAAAAAAAAAAAGCAGGGGAAAGAAACAATTCCTAAACTCAAATAATTTACACTTTTAAATATAGTGATTTTTCCATCTAGAGAAATAAAAAATTATTTACTAAATATCAAAGAAAAATTCTGAGATTTTCATAGCCTACCAGGCCTATATATAAAAAACTCTATATTCATCAAATTTTGTTCCAACAGGAGATGGGAAGGACCTGAGGTTTCTTCTCACCATTAAGTAACCTTCATTTGACCTTATGCCATTGTTTTTCTAAGCATAATCTCTTTTACCTTTGATTTGACTTTCCTACCTCTTTTTGGTCACTAAAACTAAGGATTCTGTTCCTGATGTCAGAACTTTTGTGATGATCATATACCAATTATTTTGTCCTTAGGATCTTCGATTCAATTGTTCCTTATCTGAGATGTGAGACTAACCTTTCTATAAAGTCAGGCTCACTGTGTTTCTCCAATCTTCTACCAGTCCCCTATGGCATGAGTTCACTGTCATACTTGTAGGTTTATATTCAGCACATTCATGATGTCTCAACATCTTCTTAGTGGCCCTCAATGCCAACTCTATGATATCCTCAACATACTACAATTATTATCCAAAATACCTTTCCTTTACTTCTCCACTCAAGTAGTCCCTATCTATGCTTTTCAGACACTGTCCCACGTTTTTCACAAAACTTTCCATGACCCACCCTTTCAAGTCAAGGGATTCTTTCACACAGTAACATGCCTGTGCTTTTGGAGAACTATTTAAGAATTCTCAAGTTAGTTTATTTCTTGTAATAAAAAGTTAAAGCCATGATAACTGTATAATTATTTTTATAGCCATAGGATGAAGATTAAATGAAAAGATGCTAACCTCTAACATAATATTCATTATGTTAATAACAGTTGTTAAATAATTTTTCATTCATTTGCTAGGACTTTATATAATACATATGCTGTGGTGGGCATTAGTTAGGTTCTGAAAATACAGGTATCAAAGACAAATTCTCTGCCCTAAGAGAGCTCCTAGTCTAGTAAGGAGATAGATAAATCAGCAATTATGTGATAGTGTGAGAATTGTACTTTAAATGTACATACATGGTGCTAAATGAGCAGAGGGAAGAAGCACCTAACCCAGACTAGAGTGTCAGTTAAGTGTCCCTGGAAAGGTGACATGGACTAGTTCTTGATGGGTTGTAAGGATGGAACGTAAGAATGGATGCAAAAATAAGGAGAAAAATGAGAGTGCCAGTGTATTAATCAATTTGTACACTGCTATAAAGAAATACCTGAAACTGGGTAGTTTGTAAAAGAAAGAGGTTTAATTGACTTACAGTTCCACATGGCTGGGGAGGCCTCAGAAACTTACAATCAGGGTAGAAGGCTAAGGGGAAGCAAGGGCCTTCTTCACTTGGTAGAAGAGAAGAGAGTGTGAAGGGGGAAGAAGCCCTTATGAAACCATCAGATCTCATAAGAACTCACTCACTGTCATGAGAACAGCATGTGGGAAACTGACTTCACAATCCAATCACCTCACACCAGGTCCCTCTCTCAACATGTGGGGGTTATAACTGGAGATGAGATTTGAGTGGGGACACAGAGCCAAACCATATCATTCTGCTTCAGGCCCCTCCCAAATCTCATCTCCTCACATTTCAGAACACAATCATGCCTTCCCAACAGTCCCTCAAAGTTTTAACTCATTTCAGCATTAACTAAAAAGTCCAACGTCCAAAGTCTCATCTGAGACAAGACAAGGCCCTTCTGCCTATGGGTATGTAAAATCAAAAACAAATTGGTTACTTCCAAGATACAAAGGGGTTACAAGCACTGGATAAATGCTACCATTCCAAATGGAAAAAAAAGTTGGACAAAACAAAGGGGCTACAGGCCCCATTCAAATCCGAAATCCAGCAGGGCAGTCATTAAATCTTAAAGCTCCAAAATAATCTCCTTTGACTCCATGTCTCACATCCAGGGCATGCTAATGCAAGGGTTGGGCTCCAATGGTCTTGGGCAGCTCCACCCCAGGGGCTTTGAAGGGTACAGCTCCCCAACCCCCACAGGCTGCTTTCACAGCTGGCATTGAGTGTCTTCAGTTTTTCCAGGCACACAGTGCAAGCTGTCAGTGGATCTACCATTCTGTGGTCTGGAGGATGGTGACTGTCTTCTCCAGAGTCAGCCCAGTGGGGACTCTGTGTGGGGGCTCTAGCCACACATTTTCCTTCTGCACTGCTCTAGCAGAAGTTCTCCATGAGGGTTCTGCCCCTGCAGCAGACTTCTGCCTAGATATCCAGATGTTTCCATACACCCTCTGAAACCTAGGTAGAGGTTCCCAAACTTCGATTCTTAACTGCTGTGTACCTGCTGGCCCATGTGGAAGTCACCAAAGTGTGGAGTTTGCACCCTCTTAAGCAATGGCCTGAGCTGTACATTGGCCCCTTTTAGCCATGACTGGAGCTGGAGTGGCTGGGACGCAGTGCACCAAGCCCCAAGTCTGTACACAGCAGTGGGTTCCTGGGCCTCACACACAAACCATTTTTTCCTCCTAGGCCTCCAGGCCTGTGATGGGAGGTCCTGCTATGAAGAACTCTGACGTGCCATGGAGACATGTTCCCCATTGTCTTGGTGAATAACATTTGACTCCTCATTACTTATGCAAATTTCTGCAGCTGGCTTCAATTTCCAAACTTTTGTACTCTGTCACCTCTTGAAAGTTTTGCTGTTTAGAAATTTCTCCCACCAGATACCCTAAATCATCCCTCTCAGGTTCAAAATTCCACAGATATCTAAGGCAGGGGCAAAATGCTGCCAATCTGTTTGTTGAAGGATAGTAAGAATAACTTTTCGTCCATTTCCCAATAAATTCCTGATCTCCATCTGAGATCACCTCAACCTGGACTTCATCACCCATATCACTCTTAGCAGTTTGGTCAAATTCATTCAACAAATCTCTGGGAAGACTCCTTCCTGTCTTCTTCTGAGTTCTCCAAACTATTCCAACCTCTGCCTGTTACCCAGTTCCAATGTCACTTCCACATTTTTGGTTATCTTTATAGCAGTGCCCCATTCCTGGTACCAGTTAGTCTTTTTTCACACTGCTGTAAAGATACTACTCAAAACTGGGTAATTTATAAAGGAAAGAAATATGATTGACTCCCAGTTCTGCATGACTGGGGAGGCTTCAGGAAACTTAAAATCAAGGCAGAAAGTGAAGAAGCAGCAAGTACTTTCTTCACAAGGTGGCAGGAAAGAGAGAGAGTGGGGGAAACTGCCACTTATAAAACCATCAGATTTCATGAGAACTCATCCACTATCATGAGAACAGCATGGGAGAAACTGCCCCCATTCCAATCACCTCCCACCAGGTCCTTCCTCTTTCAACACAAGGGGGTTACAACTTGAGATGAGATTTGAGTGGGGACTCAGAGCCTTATCAGCCAGTAATGAAAATATAGATAAAAGAGAGAAAACAGGATAGTTTCGAGGATGTACAGATGATGTGGCAGGACTGAAGCAGAAGGCTGTGTTGAGTGGGGGAGGAGAAACAGAAGGCCAGAGTGTGTTTTGATGACAGAGCCGTGAAGTACCCTTGCATTTAGGATGATAGAACTAGAAAAGGTCTTTAGGTGTTAAAAGACTGAGATATGAAGATGGAGAGACATTTATTCTGTAAAAATCTACTTACTACAAGCAGGATCAATGGGTGAAAATAAAAGAAAGAAATAATTTGGTGATAATAACAAAGTATATTCTAGTACCTATAGTTATAAAGCAATAAACAAAATATAGTAAAAATCATGATTATTCAATAGGCTGTTTGTAGGATGTCCACAGCAGTATTGAAAAACGATTACTAATTTTTGTTAGTTATAGTAAATAAGAAAATTAAATTTAAGCAGTAGGAATCTCTTTCTTTTGTTGGACTAGAATGAATTTCCTTTAGTCTGTGAGCATTCCAGCCCAAAGCAGTCAAGCAAAGGCTGGACTACATCAGAAAATAAAAAAAATTTTCTTGCACTATCACACAAACTGTATATACAACCTGCCATGTAATGCCTAATAACGTTAGTAAAAATCTCTTGACTCTGTTGTATCTCCCCAACAATATTTTACATTTCTCATAGCAGAGATTTGATACCTTCATCATCACAGCTTATCATGCCTAATTTATTATTAATGACTGTTATATATTAGTCACTTAACCCAGAGGTGCCCTTTGTAAGTAGGCAATTAAAAACCAAATAGCCTATCAAAACAGAGAGAGAGAAAACCAGTTCTAAACATACCAATACAAATTAGAATGTCTTAATGATGGTGGTTGAGTGAGCTCTTTAATAAATGCCTTTCTCTTAATATCTGTATTCTCAGAACCTAGTTAAATGTCTGTTTCTAAGTAAGCCCTACATGTGTGTTAAATAAATAAGCGAGCAAATGAATGGATGATTACCTGAATATTTATTTAACTCTGTGTTGACAGGATAAAAATATTGGCTTCAGTTTTCCAGTATCTCTTTAATATATGTTTTGCCTATTTTTTAAAGTACTCTTTTTAGTGATTCTACTCTCCCCTTGTGCAAAGCACAGAGCAATATTTTATATTTTTTGTCATTATCTTTATTCCACTATAAGAGGATTTTAACTTACCAATTCATGTTGTATTTCAAAGGATGCTATATCTCTCATAGAATTTTAGGGATATTAACCCTGAATAAAGATTATTTTTGGAAGATAAGGAAAATTCTGCTTTCTGAAGATTACAGAAAGTACAAGGTAACTTAGTTTCTATCACGTCACATTTGAAGAACTGATTTTAAAAGTCTCCAATGAAACAAACCACAACAATTTGTCATTTTTTGGAAGGAGGTAAAGAAAAAGTAAATAATGATCATTTTCATTCTAACCAAACAGGTGTTTAAACCTTCATGTATAGCATTCTCTCCCTCTCTCTCTTTCTCTCTCTCTCTCTCTGTCTCTCTTTCTCTCTCTCTCTCTCACACACACACTTATGTTATTTTTGATGCATCTATGAACCATATAAAGTGTACAGAGATACTGTAGACTCTCTAACTCATTTCCAACTTGCCTCCAGTTTTTGCTAAACAACGAGGTCATTATGAAAAAAATAACACATTGCTACTAAATTCTAACAGTATTACAATCTAAATGATAGATAAGTCCCTTACAGACTTCTGGATAGACCCGTACACCTTTAAATCCAGTGACGGCTTCTTATAAAGGTTATTTCTCCATTTGTTTAACTCATTCCAGTCGACTTTCTGAGTATTTTTCTATGCGCTAGTATTTTTCAACTAGCATTGTTAATTCATAGAAGAATAACACGTGCATAACCATTAAAAAGGAAAAAAATAAGAGAATGAAAAGATTGTAAACTTAGGTACTATTTACCCTAGTCTGAGTATAGATTCTCCCATCAGTTTTCCCATAAAGTTAGCGAGCACTTTAACCTACACAGGGTTAAAAATCAGAGTGGAGAACAAGGAAAACTAAAGGTGCAAACACAGGGCTTGCGTGGACAAAGGTCTACGGCAATTTGGCAAATGAACACAATAAGGCACCCGGAGGGACAGTAGTCACTGAGAAACATACAGCAAACACTGCTTGGATAGTTCCTCTTGAATATGTGACTCTTTAACCTTAATTTCACTGCTTCACTCTCTGTCTTGAGTGCTTTTTAAATATAAAAATCAGTAGTAGAGGACAACATGAATGTTTTAGACAGAAAGTAAATGGCAGCATGACATTGGAAAAATAACCTAGCCTCTCTGAACCATACATTAATAATTCATGACAGGCTGACAATCTGAAACTCCACAAACCCCTAGTGAGGAATGCATTAGGTGTCATACACTAGTACATGGTAGTAATGGTACACAGAAGAACCAATTGACAAGTTTGTGGTGATATTCTGATTAGTACTGAGAATGTAGTTTGCTAAGTGAATTGGCATACCAGGAGCACCATCAGTCCATATATATTTACCATTTTTCTTTATAAAAAATGGGCTAAAGTGTCTTAACTTTTTCAAAAATAACGTAATTTTTAGGGAGCAAAATGTAAAATATCTGAATTTTTTTAGTGTTATTATGATGCCTTATGATTTATTTAATTGAAGACATAAACCTTAAATATCAATGGACAATGTAGACAAGAAAATTGTAATAATTTCTATTAGACTGTCAGCTGCATAAAAGCACAAAAAATGTGTAATTTTAAGGGCCTGGCATATAATAAATAATACATGAATAAAAGTAAAATTAATTAATATTCAGGTTTTATAGGCAGCAGTGTCTTGAAAACCTATAGGGAGGCTGTTGTCGTCAGCTATAGAGCTTCTATATTGTGCTTTCATTTCAAATTGTGGGCTTAGAGCTTTCGGCTACCTTCAATTGCAGTGCACCAGCTGCCTAAAACTAAGACTTACTGACTTTCTTGGTAAAGGACTATGGAAGATGGCCAGCTGTTACTAAGGACTATTGCCACCAGTCTAGCTTACTTAGATGTTTGACTGGCATAAGTCATGCTTCTCCATGCTCATATTGGCTTTCATCGTTTGTTCTCCTTCCTGTTCCAGGTTTACTGTCATCTTTCTTATTTCTGTAGAAAAAGAGAAGTTTCCTGTTCCATTGCACCTTGAGTCCACCCATCTATGGTGAAAAGCAAACCCCGCCTCCCTAGAAGTTGTTATATTCTTTGGGTTCTGCTACTCCAAAATTCGCATTAGGAAGGAGAGCATATGCTGAATCAGTACAACAAAACCTCATTCAAATACATTCCCCAGCATCTACTAGCTGTGTGATTTGAGGCAAGTTAGTTTTTTTCCAAGCCTTGGTGTCATTATTTATTTAAGTCGGAATAATTGCTTCTCCCTCACAGTCATTTGGTGAGGAATGAATAAGAAAATACGTTTTACGGCCGGGCGCTGCAGCTCACACCTGTAATTCCAGCACTCTGGGAGGCCAAGGCGGGGGGATCATGAGGTCAGGAGATTGAGAGCATCCTGGCTAACACGGTGAAACCCCGTCTCAACTACAAATACAAAAAATTAGCCGGGCGCGGTGGCGGCGCCTATAGTCCCAGCTACTCTGGAGGCTGAAGCAGGAGAATGGCGGGAACCCGGGAGGCGGAGCTTGCAGTGAGTCGAGATGGCGCCACTGCACTCCAGCCTGGGCGACAGAGCAAGACTCCGTCTAAAAAAAAAAAATTACTTAAGTCACCAAAGGCTTGGCCTGAAATAGAGACTCAACCAGTGAGTTTCCTTTTTGCCAGCTTGTCGTAGGATCTGCGTTTTCCCCAAGGTTCTGTAATATTGTCTTTCTTTCTGTGGTTTTTAAATGTGAATTACTGTTAAGACTGCTCCCTTCCCTTCTTCAGATACCCCTGTTCTTGATCAGTCTTTAACTTTTATTTTTTTTTTTTTTTGGAATTCTCTCCCTTTGTCTTTTTCATTTTTAACTTAATTTTATAAATTTACATTTTTCTTTCTTTTATAATTTTTTTTTAACTTTTCTGTTGGCTTGTATCTCTACTGCAGAAGCCCACTGGTAGTTTGTAGTTTAGAAAACTTTAGGTTCGGAGAGATGTCGGCAAGATTGTCAAACTCTTCTTCATGATACAATAGCAACAACAACACACAGATCAATTTTCTTTGTGAGAAATACAAAAGCTAATTGTCTAGAAAATAGATCTTACAATAGAAATAAGAAAATAGCTCTTACAAAAATTTCCATATATTACAGATTCAAACATTCATAGTGTGGAATTACATCATTACATTATTAATGTAAGATTTATTAGTTTATTGAGCACCTATTTTAAGCAATGTTACACCCTCTGGGTACAATAATGAACAAGTATCTTCTCTCTTTGTATTTATAGTATAAATGAAGCAGAGTGATACAATATTATTTTATTAAATGACGAGCAAGCTTTTTCCAGATGTTTGTAGCAAATCAAACACTATATCTGCATCTGCATACATTTAACCTCAGCCCTCTCCATGTGTCTTTGCAAGATGTTATTGTCAGGAGAAACATATTAGCATAAGATCAATTTTCAAAAGTTATTATTATTTGCTACTAAAATGAAAGTTTATGCTGTGCCACTTTGCTTAATCTTCAAAAAATGTTGAAAAATTTAAATATGCCTCTTTTCCTATGTATAGTGATGCTATTTTACAAATATTAGCAAAAAGATCACTAATTTTCTGTCACTAGAACATTTTTGAGCTGTACTCACTCGAACTGTAAAATTCTTGAGTTCTTATATTCATTCTTCAGATTGCTTGATAGAAAGATCTCATCTATCTAGAAAAATGTAAAATGTTGAATGAGTATACTAAATTTAAGATTTTAACTTTTGTTGAAAAGTTCATACAAAGCAATCTTTATGTTCTGCTTAGAATTGGGGGAATTTTCTCCATAGTAATGGGGCTCAGACATTTAAGTATTTTGGGTATATTACATTTATTCTCTAGTTGTTTCACAGTGAGAAAATGGTGTTTTTGGCAAGTAGTTAGTTAAACTATGTTATAAAATTTTAAACCAGCTGAAAAGAGACAGTCTCCTACCATTTGCTGAAGGTCAAAAGCAAGAACTTTGAAATCCACTGAGAGTTTGTCTTGCAAGTTAGGATTATATGTAACTCCGGATGTTATTTTAAATGTCCCTCTGGCTTCATGACTTTGTCCAAGTGCTGCACCTAGATAAATTAATAAGGAAAAAAAAACACTAAGATTTTGGATTATGAGTAGGAAAAATATGCACATTCTGTTAAGACACAGAAGTAAAGCTCTTGCTTGATGTGTTAGCTCTGTGGTTCTTGCTTTTTCTTTGTAGTCTCATGTTTCAAAATCAGCTGCTTTCTTTCCCCAGCCGTCTGATTGTTTTAAAAGATTGGAAACTAAAGTTTTTTCCATTATTTCAATATTTTTTTCTTTTCTTTGAAGTCTAACCCACACTCCAAGCTTCCAAGTTTTCATTATTATTGTTATTGAGATTCCTGTTGGAAGATACATGGACTGATGAACTCCCACCAATTATGGGAAGTGACTCAGGGAAACATGGTGAGAAGTGAACCATTAAAAGTTTTGTAGCTGCTTTCAGATACTTCTTGAACACCTAGCATCCAGGGACACCACTGGGTTTTGACATATGAATTGCTGTGAAGATTTCAGTGTTTTGGTTACTTTGAAACATGACTTTGAAGCTACTTCTTTCATTCTAATAATTATAAAAATGTCATGCATGACCTTGTGCCATTAGGTGGTGACTGTCCTTGTTGAAGACGTTATTTAGAATGCTGTAGAAAATAGATAACCTCACTAGGAAAAAAAAAAATGTAAAAAAAGAAGGTTAACAAATTAAATATAAACATGGATAATAAAATGTGTCATTAAGTCCTGCATAATCCCTTTATCAGCATATTTTCATGGACACTGATTTATGTTTAAAATGAATTGCTTCAACTGAAACTCACACAGTGATGAACTCATTAGTAAATATAATAATAATGAGATATAATTCTCACAATAATCTGGTGTGACAAGACATTATTTCTTCTTTTCTGAGATAGGGTAATTGGTATTTAGAATGATTAAGAAAATTTCTCAAGGTAGTAAATGTCTTAAGCAACAGATCTGGAATTTGGTCATCGAAATGACTGACTCCACCACCCAGGATCTCTATGTAATACATTCACACCAAACTATCCCATTAAGAGGATAATTAGAAATAATAATTCAAGCAGTATGTGTGCATATAGTCTAAATAACGTTAACTGCATAATTGATGTAACGTATTATTTATACTATTTCATTTGTATTTTAAAGACTCTAATTTAGATTGAAGTTTGCATGTTTAAATGCAGAATACAAGGAAGGACCGAGGAACTACAACAGATTAAAGGAAACTAAGGAAGCGTAATAACTAAATCTTACATAGGAATCTGCACTGGATCTTAACCTGGTAAAGGGTATTAGTGGAAAAACTGGTGAAATTTGAATACAGTATGTGGTTAAGTTAACAATATTGTAGAAATGTTAATTTCTTGACTGTGGCTATTGTACTCTGGATAAACAAAATATTAACATCCAAGGCAGCTGGGTTATATGAAAACTCTGTGCAATTTTTGCAACTTTTAAAAGTCTAAAATGATGTCAAAAAAAGTATAAAAAATGTTAAAAGTCGTATGTGCTTTGAAAGCCCTAAAGACTCTGCAAAAAGTCTCCTGAAACTGATAAATGACTTCAGCAAAGTGTCAGGATACAGAAAAAATGTACAATGTCAGTTGCATTTCTAAACACCAATTACATTCAAGCTGAGAGCCAAATCAAGAATTTAATCCCATTTTCAATAGTCATACAAAAGATAAAATACTTAGGAATATCTCTCACCAAGGGTGTAAAAGAGACCTGCAAGGAGAACTACAAAACACTGCTATAAAAATCAGATAACACAAACAAATGGAAATGCTTCCATGCCAATGGATTGGAAGAATCAATGTTGTTAAAATAGCCATCCTGCCCAAAGCAACCTACAGATTCAATGCTATTCCTATTAAACTATCAAACTCATTTTTCATAGAATCATAACAAATGATTCTAAAATTCATATGGAACTATGAAAGAGCCAGAACAGTCAAAGCAATCCTAGGCAAAAAGCACAAAGTCAGAGGTATCACATTATACAACTTCATGCTATACGATAAGGCTATAGTAACTAAAACAGCATGGTAGTGGTACAAATACAGACACATAGTCCAATGGAGCAGAATAGAGAACCCACAGTAAAGTAAAGCTACACACCTACAGCCATCTAATCTTTGACAAAGTTGACAAAAATAAACAATGAGGAAATAGTTAATAAACAGTGCTGGTATATCTGGCTGGCCATATGCAGAAGAATCAAACTGGACCCCTACCTTTCACCATATACAAAAATTAACTCCAGATAAATTAAAGCTTTAAATTAAGACCTCAAACTCTAACAGTCCTAGAGGAAAAAAAAGGTAAAACATAATTCTGGAAATTATCCTTGGCAGAGAATTTAGGACTAAATCCTCAAAAGCAGTTGCAATGAAACCAAAAATTGGCAAGTGGGACCTAATTAAACTAACGATCTTCTGCACAGCAAAATAAACTATCAGGAAAGTAAATATACAACCTATGGAATGTGAGGAAATACTTGCAAACTATGCATCTGAAAGGAACTTAAATAATTGAATAAACAATAAACAAATAAACCCATTAAAAAGTGGGCAAAAAACATGAACAAGCACTTCTCAAAAAAAGACATACAAGTGGCCAACAAATATTTTTTAAAATGCTCATCAGCACTAATCACCAGAGAAGTGTAAATCAAAACCACAATGAGATACCATCTTATATTGGTCACAATGGCTATTACCAAAGAGTTAAAAAACAACAGATGTTGGCAAGGCTTTCAGAGAAACAGGAACACTTACACACTGTTGATAGAAATGTAAAGTAGTTCAGCCACTGTGCAAAGCAGTTTGGCTATTTCTCAAACAACTTAAAACAGAAATACCATTTGACCCAGCAATCCCATTACTGGGTATACATCCAAAAGAAAATAAGTCATTCTACCCAAGAGACACATGCACTCACATGTTCATCACAGCACTGTTTACAATAGCAAAGTCATGGACTCAACCTAGGTGCCCATCAACGGTGTATTGGATAAAGAAAATGTGGTACATATACATTGTGGAATAAGATGCAGCCATAAAAAAGAATGAACTCATGTCCTTTACAGCAACATGGATGCAGCTAGAGGCCATTATCCTAAGCAAATTAATGCAGGAACAGAAAAAGCAAATACCACCTGTTCTCAAGCATAAGTGGGAGCTAAACAGCAGGAACTCGTGGACATAAAGATGGCAACAATAGACACTGGGGACTAACAGAAGCGGAGAGTGGGAGAGGGGAAAGGGTTGACAAACTAATTTCTGGGTACTATGTTCAGTACCCGGGTGATGGCATCGATCATTCCCCAAAGCTCAGCACATGCAATATACCCAAGTAACAAATCTGCACATGTGCCCCCTGAATCTAAAATAATAGTTTAAAAAGGAAAAAATAGTAGTATGTGTTATGATCTCTGGTGTGATGGTAAAGCATTAACTCGCCCTTTTTATATTTAGTTGTTCACTGTTAAATTGTATTATCACCTATACATATTTATTTTCTACTTCCCTTGTAAAATAACTAACCTTTGTATATTTATTGAACATCAGGGATTCCAATGGACTTTCAAATGCTTATAGATCCTTCAAGTTATTCACAGCAATTAAATAAGACCCAAAGAGCCATTTTTCTAAAAGTTTAATCAATATGTATTATCTGGTAGTACTTTGTATAATTTTATAAAATATCCACACTTTTTTTCTTTAAAATACAGCCCTTGTATATATCTATAGTTTTTAAATAGACCAGGAATTATACTAAAATTATTTAATAAAACTATGGCATGTGCATTACATTCTAATTTAAACTTATTTGTTTACTAGAATAAAACAGCTAACCCAACAATTGTGAATTTAATAGGTAAAACTAAAATCACTCACATGTGAAAGATATGGTGGCTCATGTCTATAATCCCAGCACTTTGGGAGGCTGCGGTGGGCAGATCTGAAGTTGAGAGACCGAGACCATCCTGGCCAACAAGGTGAAACCCCACCTCTACTAAAAATACAAAAATTAGCTGGGTGTGATGGCACGTACCTGTAGTCCCAGCTACTAGCAAGGCTGAGGCAGGAGAACCACTTGAACCCAGGAGGCAGAGGTTGCAGTGAGCCACTGCACTCCAGCCTGGCGACAAAGCGAGACTCCATCTCAAAAAAAAAAAAAAAAAAAAGAGAGAGAGAGAATTTATATGCCCATATGTGTATATATAGTTGATCATTTTAAAAATGTAAAAAATTGTCTAAGAACAAATAAACTGCTAATACGTAGATTATTGCTATACATCCAATTTTTAAAAATGTACCCAATAAATGAGTAAGTGGTAAGATGGACTACAAATTCTAGAGCTGGATTGTCTAGTTTGGAATCTTACTTCTGCTACCCACTAATGATGTCAACTTAAGCAAGTTACCTTTAGTCTCTGTCTCAGATTCCTCATCTGTAAAACAAGCATACCAATAACCATTCATATGTTGTAGCTACACAATACATTTGAAGGTCTTTTACAAGCTGTTGGTACAAAGTTAGCTCTGAATAAGAGTTATCATTTCTTATATTTTTTCTGTTTATCAAAGTTGCTACTCAGTTTGTGACCCTTTTAAGTCTACATTTATATCCAACTTCTTTTATATTAGTAGAATTAAAATGGTTAGACTGAGAAGTGAATGAAGATAAAAATAAACAATATTTTTGTTAAGTTTGCATGTTTATCTGCTTATATATTCAACAACATATTAATATGTTTATGATTTAAATTATATCAAAACAAAACCAGGGGCCATGAAATCTACTTGATTATTTGTAGAAGCCAAGAAACTTATTTAATATTATTTATTTTAAAAACTATTTAGTCTCATGCTTAAATTCTGGGTTAAGTTTCAAATTACATACCAGTTAATTTTCCTAATATTCTCTGAAGGGAACTACAGAGAAGTATGTGAATGCAACAAAAAAATTTTGCCATGAAGATTACTTTGAAATATTAGATTGAAAGCCCAAAATAATGCATTTAGTTAGCAATGAATAAAATAGACTTACAGAATAACTGAAATTAAAGTGTGTACATTCAGCTGAGAGCACCTTCACAAGCCAACTCCATGTGACTTACCTCGTTGGGATTCCTTGATTGTCAGCCAGGACACTGCAATTAATCCAGCACAGAGCACTACCAATATGGCAAAGAGAGCTGCAAACATGATTTCATAGGAGCTGAGAGAATGGTGCCTACAAGACATGCTTCTCTTCGAACCCATTTTTGGTTTTGAAGGCTTGCTAATTTAAGAACTGAAAGAGAATATAAATAACTATACCAAATGAAGAGTAAAATCTCTCAAATTTTTAAAGATGTGTAAAGCAACAACTACCTGTCTACATGCATACCAGTCAGTGTGAGTTGTGCATGTCTCTTTGACAAAATTATGTCTCTATACATTAAGTATCATTAAAAGGGTGGTTAATCTTTAAGGAGATATAAATGGGTAAAGATGCCTAGAGCCGTAAACCTTAACTACCTGAACAGGCCATTTGCCAAGGTGAATCAAATTAAATTCATGTTGTAAACAAAAAAGACACTTTATCATTTGGAGACTATTAAGAAAAATGTGAAATTCATGACAGACAAATTAGTCACTAGGCACATGCATTTGATATTCATAGAGGGAGTTCCTAACAGATCAACCTTCTACCCTCTGACTCAGATCATTCTTAAGACATTTCTCTTATATGTTGATATAGACCTTCTAATATATATAAAGCCTAATATATATATAAAGGTATATATAAAGGTGCAGATATATATAAAGCCTAACATATATATCCTCTCTCTGTGTACATATATGTATACATATACTCCTTATGGAAACAATCAAAAGTGTTGCAAACTTTGTTATGTCACCCATGTGAAGTTATGCAATGTAAGGCAGTATTACCTAAGGGAAAGTACACTTAAGCAAGGCATTATATGGCTACTCTTTATGGCCTTGTGCAGTTATTAATGAATGGGAGTAACTGTCATAAGAGGAATAAAATATATGTTTCTATTCTAAGAAAATAGTCTGGGTGGGGAAGATATTGCTCATTTGCCCTGGACTTTATCTCTTTAAATACGCCAATTAGAACAAGAGAAGAGGTTAAGATAATCATAGTTATAGTTGTAGACATATGCTTTATGACAAAATCAAAGTTGTTTTCTGATAATTAAATTACAGTGTAGCATTGTGATTATTCACACCATGAATAATGATGAGTTCAGGAATTTTAAAACACAAAAATTAAAACCAAATGAAACCAAATCTATTCTGAAGTAAACCAATGTGCCTTTTATTCTGGTAAATAAAACTGGCAGGAGGTAAGAAAGTTTTAGATTGGAAAACCCTAACACACTGAAATTGTGGCATATTATAATGGGCTTAGATGAGCAGTAGCTGCTTTTCTTCTTCTTTACCTATGAAAGAGGAGAATTGCATGTTGCACTCAGATTCAAGAATTTTTGGCCGGGCACGGTGGCTCAAGCCTGTAATCCCAGTACTTTGGGAGGCCGAGATGGGCGGATCACGAGGTCAGGAAATCGAGACCATCCTGGCTAACACGGCGAAACCCCGTCTCTACTAAAAATACAAAAAATTAGCCGGGCGAGGTGGCGGGCGCCTGTGGTCCCAGCTACCCAGGAGGCTGAGGCGGGAGAATGGCGTGAACCCGGGAGGCGGAGGTTGCAGTGAGCTGAGATCCGGTCACTGCACTCCAGCCTGGGCGACAGAGCAAGACTCCATCTCAAAAAAACAAAAAAAAAAAAAAAAAGAATTTTTGCTGATAAAAAATAGAATTATGAGTAAACAAATGTATGTCATTGAAAATATTTATATTTTTAGCTAAGTGACTTACTACTTGTTGTTAAATGCTCTGAAATATACATGAAATCAGAGACACCATTTACGGAATTGGGAGAAGTTTCTTTTATTCATATTCTAGGGGACAATTATAATAGGCCAGACCCTCTGACAAAATTGGAGCCTATAAAAAGTGCCTCTTAAATTTGGAAAGTCAAAGTGAAAGCACAATTAGTGTTTTCTTTGTATGGCTAATGCAGAAGCAAACTCTTTTTAGAACATCATATAGAGCTTTAAGTTACATTTCTTTTGCCGTTATAGAAGGAAAGCAGAAGATAGTGAGTTCACATGTCTGCTTCAAGCATAGCATGGACTAATGGGTAAAATATCAGTTTGAAAGCCCAAAATAATGCATTTAATTTCAGAAAGAAAACTTTCACTTTTGGATCATAAACTCTCCTCAAATAATGTTTTAAATAATTATATTTAGTATCAAGTAACTGAGTGAAAGAATAGCTTTTTAAAAGAAGGCAATAATTTATTAAGGACAGAGTGAAATTAAATGAACAGATGAATGTGAAAAATCAAATCATATGTCTTGAAATTTTTTGAAAAGTTATTAAAATAAAACAGGACTTGCTCTATCAGGTAACAAAACTCGTTACAAAGCTGTAATATAAAGAGAGTTGTATCAGTCCCAGCAAAGAAAACTGTCTCAGTGGAATTAAGTGCCCGTAAGTGTGATTTGCATATGGAAACTTCATCTATCAAAAACATAGGGCATTAATAATAGGTTAGAAAAGAGTGGCTCTTCAATACATAGTGCTGCATTGATTTCTTCTCCATCTCCACATGAAGAACTTTAGATCTTCATCTCACACCGTGAAGAAACATAAATTCCAGGTGGATTAAGCGCATCTAGAAAGCATGGAAAAATTTTGGAAGAAAATATAGAATAATGTCTTTCTAATGATGAAGTATTGAAGGAATTTTTAGAAAAGGATTCAAAAATAAAAGGAAAAATCATGAAGAACGTTGACACATTTAGCCAATAATAACATTGACTTTTCTTAATAACAAAGTGTATCTAAAAAGTAAAACCCTAAGCCACAGACTTGTGTTTTTTCTTTAAAAATGTTTTTTTAACTGCTTGTGTCTTCATTCAGCTACAACAGAATTGAAATGAGGCAAAATTTTGGGTATGAGGTACTTACATTTATTTTCAGGGCAGTCCAGGAAAGCTCCATGAGAACGGCTGGGAAGTGAAAAGATCGAGGGGGGATAAAGCCTGTGAAGACTGGGTGTGATCAAGCCAGTTACCACCCTAAGCATCTGGAACATAATTCTGCTTGGGACCTGTGTGAGACAGTGGGAACAAGCGTCAGTGCTATCCCACTTAGGGGGAAATAGAGTGGAATATTTATTTGCCAGAAAGCCATGCTCATTGGTAGAGGTTAGCTTCTGGGACTTCAAGTCTGGCCCTTCGAGTTACTCTGCGTGAGTAGGACGTCCAGGGAAGCTGACTTCAGTGTGCAGAGATGAATGAGAGAGCCTGTGAATGTAGGATCCTTACAATAGCTGCCACGGCTTAAAAATAAAAAACACGCTTCAGAAATTAAAGAGAATTTCTATTGACTAACGGATAAAAGACAGGTAGCAGGCCATTGACAAAAAGTGAAAAACAAAACAAAAAAGAAAGAAAACAGAAGCACACAAATGTCTACAGGTGATCTATGTTAGTAGTTAAGGAATTCTAATTAAAATAAAAAACAAAATATTACTGACCTTAGACATATTAGCAAAAACTAAAAGCCATAGCAATACTTAGTAGTGTCATTCATTGCCTGTCTGAGTGAAGATTCAAATAATCATGTTGTATAGCAATTTGGTTAACATCTAGAAAAACTAAATGCACCCATACAATTTGACCCCCAAATTCCCTTTCCAGTTAAATCTGGGACAAAGTAGATGATATTTATTATAATACAATTATAATACAATTTTAAGTCCTACAAAATATAGGGAAAACTTAAATGTTCATCAATAGGAAAATGAAAAAGTGTCGTGTAGTATTTTTATAGAATAACATATTATACACAAGTTTAAAGTGCGTGAACTAAAGTTGTATGTACTAAACTGGAAATAATAAAACAAAATTATATACAAAGAAACAAGTTTAGAGGGATATATGTGATGTTGCATAGCTTAAAGTAGAAAAGAAAATCATTTGTTTAGTGATACAATTCTGTGGATAAAAGTCTACCTGGAAATGATAAACAGAAAATCCAGTATAGTGGTTACTTCTGACAGAAATAGAAGGACAAGGTGTATTTGTATTGCATTACTTCTGTTAAACTATTTGAAATACATTAATGAACCACATAAACTTTGACACAGTTAGAGGATTAGGACATGTGAGTAAATATTCTGTATTTTAAAAAAAATAGATCAAAAGTTAAAGGGGAGACATAAGATTGAAGTCCCTGTGATATTATTAATAATTTTCATCTTACCAAATAATTAATAAAATCGAAAGAAACCTTATGCACTAAACTTTCTTTTCTTCTTCTTCTTCTTCTTCTTCTTCTTCTTCTTCTTCTTCTTCTTCTTCTTCTTCTTCTTCTTTTTCTTTTTTTTTTTTTGAGACAAAGTCTCATTTTGTCACCCAGGGTGGAGTGCAGTGACATGATCTTGGTTTACTTGCCGACTCTGCTTCCTGGGCTCAAGCAATCCTCCCACCTCAGCCTCCTGAGTATATGGGGCTAAAAGTGTGTGCCATCATGTCCAGATAATTTTTTCTTCCCCCACCCTTTTTTTTTTTCTGTAGAGATGAAGTCTCACTCTGTTGTCCAGGCTGGTCTTGAAGGAACTTTCTATTGTGAAAAGTGTAGAAGTTACAAAAATGTTCCGATTAGTCAAGTCATTGAATGCCCATAGAATAAAATAATTATTTTAAACATATACTTGAGACATTTAACCATATAAGATAAAATGCTTTATGTGAAGTGGAAACAAATGAATACATATTTGGGATGGCAAATAAACAGAATATACAGCTCTAGGTAGGTAAGTTCACTAACTCTTAATGAAAATTTCCGTGAGTAAATTGTTGTGTACCATTTTGGTAATGGGAATGATATATTCTGGTTAGGTGAATAATGAAGCAGAAAGACACCTTAAGGTGGATTATAATTATTTTTGCCTAGATCGAATAAAAGGGTAAGAATAGAACAGCTAAGAAAATTAAGAGTCTTATAAGCTCTTGACAATGTTATAGAAGCAAACAGACCATGTGCATACCCTATAGTGTTAATTTGTTCAGTGAATATGTGGTTTTATACTCTGACTGTATGAAGTAGCAGTAGTAATTGCAGAGTTCTTAAAGATTAAAGCCGTGAACATTTCTGTGAAATTTCATTCACTGTTCAACACAAGATGAGAAAACTCAAACAACTTTCACCTTTAAATAATTGTGTGTGGCTGGGTTGTAAACAGATAAGTATCTTTAATATAGTTACTTTTTAAAAACTAATATAAAATAAGAAAATATATATTCTTCATCAAAAATACTTCTGGACCTTTCAGAGACTATTTTTTCTTTTCTCCAAAAATACCAGTGCAGTAGTCAAGAACCCTCCCAGGATTGATGGTTCCAAGTTGATATGAGCTTAAGAAATACACATTTGCTTTTCTCCAAGACTGGTAATTATTTCTTTGACTTTCTATGTAATTTTAACACATTATTCTGAGATCTAATTGGCAAATTCTTTATGTTTTACATTTTTAAAAGGGTGGTCATCTTTATTCATACCAGTCTGAGGACTATTGAATAAACATCTTAACTAGGCACAAAGGAGAAGGTGGACTTTTAATATTGTTAAATGTCTTTATCATTGAGGATTCTTAAGTACTATAATCTAAGATATTTGCTTACTGGATATTGTTGTTTATTTTTTTGACCCTTGAAAAATTTGGCTGGATATAAAAAGTTGGTGCTATTCTCTGGCACTGAATATTGAACTAGTCCTCTTTTATAGTTATAAAATAAAAGAGTAATAGTTGTAAAAATCAATTCAATTTTAATTGAGGATGTGTCATCATCAGTCAGGGTTTTTTTTTTTTTTTTTTTTAAACCTGTGTTTAGAAGAGCTGCTGGCTTTTATATTCCATGAGTTCATTCATATATGAGAAATATTCCTCTTTCTTTTATACTTGACTGATAATCTATTGATGCATGGGTAAGTGACAAGTTTTTTTCCCTTGGAATTCTGAAGAGTTTTTTAACAGTGTTTTTTTTTTCTGCCACTGAACATAATTTTGCCAATATTTGATGCTAACCCTTTTTCTTACTTTTGTATGTGACATGTTTTATATCTGCCTGAATGCTTAGAGAATTATGTTTCCATACTTGACGTTCAAAAGAGAGTAAACTGGTATTGATTATTCTGAATTAATCTTTCTTAGAATGTGATGTACCTTTTTCAGTGTTCCTTTCATCTCAGAAAATATTCCTTTATTAAAGCTTCAAATCTTTTTTTTTTGTCTTTATTGTTCAGTTTACTAGAATTTTTAATGGGATTAAGGTCCAATTTTCCTTAGGATGAATGATCTTAGTCTTTTATCTGCATCTATACTTTTCTCCTAATTATTTCATTTTATCTGTATCTCCCTCATACATTTCAATTATATGCAATGTTCAACTGTGTATTTCTGTTTTCTGCCTTCTCTAATTTATAGCTTTGTGTAATGCTATTGATTTAAGTTGTAATTGATTTTCATAATTATAAACTTTCCCTTTTATTCAAATTCTGGATTTTGTTCCTGGATTCTTACTGTCTTCAACTCGTTTATTAAGTTTTAAAAGCAATACATAGCAGTGCTGAAAATTTTTCTTTGGTTGAGTTTGCTTCCAAAATCAGTTTTTAGAAATATTTTCTATCCAATCTTCTCCCTCCCTTCCCCTCCCCTCTTCCTCCCTCCTTCCCTCCCTCCTTCTTTCACCTTTCCCCCCTTTCCCCTTCTCCCCTTTCCCCCTTTCCCCCTTCCCCCCTTTCCCCTTCTCCCCTTTCCCCCTTCTCTCCTTCCCTCCTTCCTTCCTTCCCTCCCTCCCTCCTTCCCCCTTCCCCCCTTCCCCCCTTCCTTCCTTCCTTCCTTCCTTCCTTCCTTCCTTCCTTCCTTCCTTCCGTCCTTCCTTCTTTCCTGTCTTTCCTTCTTAGGTATATTTCACATGTCTTCCACAGTATTTCTTTCCATGTGGTTCACGCTTGTCATAGTCCTACCTGTGTTATATTTCATTGTTTTCCCATAGAGTGGGTTAATGTCCTTACATTTTTATGAGCTTTTGAAGAAATTAAACTGGATATGCACTTTTTTTCCTGCAATTTAAGTGGTTAGAGAAAGGTTTTTAGGCAGGAGTATAAATTCACATGAGGTTGTGTACAGCCTTCTTTTGATGGCCCATATTTCATTCTCTTTTCTGCAATTTTGTTAAATATCCTGTACAAAGGTTCCTTGCACGAATGTGAGGTTTATTCTATTTGTGAATGTGTGTGGGATTCTACTGGAATGCCACTGTGCTACATACCATTCTCTACAATTTAATGAGTAGCATTAAGAATTGACAGACTCCTAATGGTTCCTCCCATCTCCACCGGGATCCTGTAGCAGTCATTGATCCCTAGGGGTTGCTAGCCCTGAGATATTTTCCCTATCCAGGTTGCCTACTTATCAGTTTGACCTGTTTTTCTACAGACTGCAAAATATTAATGAAAATTAGAACTTTCTGAGTTTCTTTTCAGCAAACTGATGGGGAAGAGAGAGTTTGTAGAGGAATAATAGAAAACAAAAAAGAGCCGTGTTGAATTCCTTATTATTTTTGTTATTGGATGGAGTGTATGCCTCAACTTTGTTTTTCTGTTTGTTTGTTTGTTTTGCTGTTGATGAGTTTTTGTGACTTTTTGGCTGGTTTGAAACCAGTTTATAAAATTGAATTATATTCTAGAGAAGGAGGTTTTAAGCTTCAGCTCCACTCAAATTTTATTCAAAAGTCCATAAAGGTAATTTCTGACCTAAAGAACTAAAGACTATGCCAATTTTATTCAACGTAAGGACTATATCAACTTCATTCAGCCAGAATAATACCCAAATATTATATAGATGTTATAAAAACTCACTGGCTCTAAGAATGTATACATGGACAATATCATTAGTTATTTTATCTACACTATTAAAAATACTACCAAATCTAATATTTAGCTGATTACTACTTTACAGAAGGATACAAGAAAACTGAAAATTCACAAACTAAAAATGCTTTAAATTAATAATAATCTCTTGCACTGCTTATGATCCCATTAAACAGAAGTTGCATTCCTCTGCTACCTAGGTTAATTGTAAAGGAAGCCCTTAAGTATGATACATTCTAGAATATTCTTTTTGAAATATTTTAATTGCTAAAAAGTGTATTTGCCATTCAAAAAGATGGTGTGTTGTGAAAAATATCACTAGACATGTTGACAGAAGACCCAGCTGTGTCCATAAGCATTGACCCTTACTAGGTATTCTTAGGCATTTCATTATAACTTTTTTTTTGAGCTTCAGTTTTCCACTTTAGAGAACAAAGTTATTGATCTTAAAATCACTTTCCTTTCTAAAATTTTATGACTTCATGATTTTTACAGTTCCTTCCAAAGGAAAGTATATGATTTATGTCTCTTTACATTAAAAAGCCTTTTTTTCCCTGAGATTTGTTTCAGATATTCACCTAAAAATCACCTATGTGAGACTATCTTTTAAAACATTTTCTTAAGATCTTTTCCTTCATATCTCCCACTGACCTTTCAGTCTCTTTGCAATTCCTTTTTATCCTCCTCTTGTCTGACTACATGAAACCATATTTACTTTCCCTTTGCTAATGCAAATTCTGCTTCCTCTTCCTTCATCCTTTGTTCCCACTCCACATGCGGTTTTTTACCTGGCCATATGAAAGTCACTCTCACCAAGCATATTTCCCTAATCTACTTTTGTCTGTAAAGTGGATTATGAAACTTTTGAATAAAAGGCATTATACCAGAACATGCTGAACTGCATAGCACTTAACTCTTCAGTATTCTATTCGTGGCAGTATTCAAAAATAGACCTGTATTTGGGGAAAGATAAATGAACCAGGCTGGGAAAGATTGGTTTTTCCTCGTAGGGGTTACCACACTTTTTATAGCATTCCACTTGGTTAGTAGGAAGCTTTGAAAAAAAAAAAAAATCAGCATGTTTCTCCCAATCAGCTGCTAGTTTAGATCATTTTCAAAGAAATCTCCTATGTATCCAGAATCCTAACCAATTCACAATTCTATGATTTCATATTGTTGTGCCAGCCACATTTGTAGCTCAGGCAAGATTTATCTTCTCACCATGTTACTTTTTAACTTTAATAATCCTGGTGCCCAGAGGTCAAAAGATTATTTGATATTGAAAGAGAGTGAGCCTACTTGTCAGATTTCCTCGGTGCTCTTTTATAGAATTTCCCTGCTATCATCACCAAAGTGTTATACCAACCTTTACTTTGTCCGCAGAATCAGTTTTCCACATCTGCTTGCTAAGTTCTCACCGTCTTAACACAATTCCAGAAGCTTGTCCTGTTTTCTTTTCTAACTAAAAGAATAAAAATAAAATCCAATTAAGAGATCAGTGAATTAAAGAACTAAAACTTCCTGACCTGATCTGGACATCTAAATTCCCAAGTAAAAATGTGCATTTCATGCTTCTGACTGTCTTTTTAGCCACCATCCAAATAAGTTCATTGGGTAATATTTTATACTAGGTAAATACATACCTTCTTTGCTGCTGCTTTATTTTTAATGTGTCAGTTTCAAGAACAAAGCGGCCAGGTATGTAGGGTGATTTTGCTTAAATAATTTGTACTGTACCCAGGATTATGTGTTTGATTAATGTGTCTAGTAACCCTGCTGCTGCTTAGTTGGGACCATTAACATTAAAAATAAAATAACTCACAATAACCAGGAAGGTTTTATTATTAAGTCATTTTTTCTTTTTTTTTTTTTTTTTTATGACAGGGAAGTCAATGGCATGCGCATGAGTTTGGTAAAGTTGGTTAGGTACAGGGAATTAAACAGCATAAGATCCTTGGAAATGTTGTGTAAAAATAAGATAAATTTTAAATAAATATAATTGTGGTGGTGATCATTCTCTATTGGTATTCATTCTTCCCTTTCTCCTTTTAGAGATGAACCTTCCTGAGTTTTACCTGTTCGCCACAAGCTACGTGCCCTAGTTTTCAATCTTCCTGTGTAGGCTGCTTTTTCAATAAAATTGTAACTATGAGTTTGAATTAGAAATTTAAGTGTAATTCATAATGCATTTTCCCCTTTCCTCCTTCCTCCCTTCCTCCTTCCCTTCTTTCTTTTCTTTCTCTTTATTTTTTTTTCTTTTCTTTCTTTCTCTTTCTTTCTTTCTTTCTTTCTTTCTTTCTTTCTTTCTTTCTTTCTTTTTCTTTCTTTCTCTCTCTCACTCTCTCCTTTCTCTTTCTCTCTCTCCCTCTCTCTCTCTTTCTTTCTTTCTCTCTCTCTTTCTCTCTCTTTTTTTTTTGAGACGGAGTCTTGCTCTGTCGCCCAGGCTGGAGTGCGGTGGCACAATCTCCACTCACTGCAAGCTCCGCTTCCCGGGTTCACACCATTCTCCTGCCTCAGCCTCCCGTGTAGCTGGGACTACAGGCGCCTGCCACTGCGCTCGGCTAATTTTTTAAAATGTATTTTTAGTAGAGACGGGGTTTCACCATGTTAGCCAGGATGGTCTCGATCTCCTGACCTTGTGATCCACCCGTCTCGGCCTCCCAAAGTGCTGGGATTACAGGCGTGAGCCACCGCGCCCGGCTTCTCTCTCTTTCTCTCTTTCTTTCCTTTCATCTTTCTTTCGGATGCATTATGTGTCTAATTTTTTTTTGACACAGAGTCTCACTCTGTCGCCCAGGCTGGAGTGCAGTGACTTGATCTCCGGTCACTGCTGCCTCCACCTACTGGATTCAAGCAATTCTCTGCATCAGCCTCCCAAGTAGCTGGGCTTACAGGCACCACCACCACACCTGGCTGTTTTTTTTATTTTTATTTTTATTTTTGTAGTTATAGTAGAGACGGAGTTTCACCATCGTGGCCAAGCTGGTCTTGAATTCCTGACCTCGTGATCCACCTGCTTCGGCCTCCCAAAGTGCTGAGATTACCCTGCCCTCTTTATTTCTTGTTTTAGGACAGGGTCTTGCTCTGTTGCCCTGACTGGAGTGCACTGGTATGATCATAGCTCACTGCAGCCTCAAATTACTGGGCTCAAGTGATCCTCCCACCTCAGCCTCCTGAGTAGTTGGGACCACAGGCACATGCCACCGGTCCTGGCCACCTTTTTTATTTTTTGTAGAGACAGGCTCATAATGCACTTAAAAAAATATTTAAAAGTAATTTGTTACAGAGTGCTTACTTGTTTATGTGATAGTAGTAATTGTTTAGTTATAATATTTTAATGACATGCTTTTTCTTCCAGTAACTATTTCAGCATAGAAATATATAGACTTAAGGAATGTATAGAAACTTAATAGACTGCCATTAGAATGTTAAGATATTATTTCTGCTTTTGATTTCCTTTAATTTTTAAAAATTCTTACAATTAAGGAATTTATACTCCATTTTTAACAGCTTTATTAAGATACATACCACTGTACATATTTAATGTATATAATTTGATGAGTTCAGAACAAATGACAACAATGTAAAATTATCACTGTAATCAAGGAATAGACATGTCCAACACCTCCCAATGTTTCTTTGTGCCCCTTTGCTTGGTGTGTGTGTGAGTGTGTGATTTTTGAACATAACATGAGCTTTCAACTTTCTTACCAAATTTTGAAATGCACAATATCATATTGTTAAATCTAGGCACTATGTTATACAGCAAATCTCTATAACTTATTTATCTTGCATAATTATAATTTTATACCTATTGAATCCTTCATTTTCCCAACTCTCCAGTCCTTGGCAATCATTATTGTATTGTCTGCTTCTAGGAGTTTGACTATTGTAGATACCTCATATAATTAGAATCATTCATTATTTCTTCTTGTGTGAGTGGCTTATTTCACTTAGCATAATGCCTTCCAGGTTCATCCATGTTGTTGCAAAAAGCAGAATTTCCTTCCCTTTTAAGGCTGAATAATAATCCATTGTATGCATATATCACATGGTACTTTTTTTTTTTTTTTTTTTTGAGACGGAGTCTCACTCTGTTGCCCAGGCTGGAGTGCAGTGGCTTGATCTCTGCTCACTGCAAGCTCCACCTCCCGGGTTCACTCCACTCTCCTGCCTCAGCCTCCTGAGTAGCTGGGACTACAGGCGCCCGCCACCACGCCTGGCTAATTTTTTGTATTTTTAGTGGAGACGGGCTTCAGCATGTTAGCCAGGATGGTCTTGATCTCCTGACCTCGTGATCCGCCTGCCTTGGCCTCCCAAAGTGCTCAAGTACAGAATAAGCCCCCGCGCCTGGCCTATCGCATGCTACTTTATCTATTTATCTGTCAAAGGACATTTAGGTTGTTTCCATATCTTGACTACTGTGAATAATGTTGCAATAAACGTGGGGCAGAGATGCAGATATCTCTTTGTGACCCTGATTTCAGTTTCTTGGGATATATACCCAGAAGTGGGATTTCTAGATTATATGGTAGCTCTATTTTTAAATTTTTAAGGACCCTCCATACTATTTTCCATAGCTGTTGCACCGTTGTACATTCCTACCGACCCTGTATAAGGGTTTCAATTTTTCTACCTTCTTGCCAGCACTTATCATTTCTTTTTTTTTGATAGTAGACACCCTAAAGGTGTGAGGTGATGTCATTCATTGTAATTTTGATTTGTATTTCCCTGATAATTAGACATTTTGAGCACTTTTTAATACACCTGTTGGCCATTTCTGTGTCTTTGGAGAAATGTCTATCAGGGTGCGTGCCCATTTTTAAATTCAGGTTACTTGTCTTTTTGCTTTTGATTTGTATGAGTTCCTTATATATTTTTGAAATGTACCCCTTATCAGCTGTTTGTTTTGCAGATATTTTCTCCTATTCTATAGCTTGCCTTTCAATCTGTTGTTTCCTTTGCTGCACAGGAGCTTTTGAGTTTGACATAGTCCCACTTCTCTATTTTTGCTTTTATGTTCTATGCTTTTAGTGTCATAGTTGAGAAATCTTTGCCAAGACCAATGCCAAGAAGGTATTCCCCTGTGTTTTCTTCTAGAATTTTTACAGTTCAGATCTTATGTTTAAGTCTTCAGTCCATTTTTGTTTGATTTTTGTGAATGGTGTAAGGTAGAGATCTATTTTTGTTTTTTGAGGGTAGTATCTAGTTTTCCCAGTTCTACTTTTTGAAGAGATTATACTTCCTTACTCATTGTGTATCCTTAGCACTGTTGCTAAAGACGAGTTGACCATATATGTAAGAGTTTATATCTGGTCTGTTTATTCTGTTCCATTTAATATATCTGTCTTTATGAAGACATTATGCTAAGTGAAATAAGCCACTCACACAAGAAGAAATAATGCATGATTCTAATTATATGAGGTATCTATAATAGTCAAACTCATAGAAGCAGACAATACAAGTACTTGTTTTAATTACTATAGTTTCTACCACTTCTATTCTGTAAAGTCCTGGACGTCTTAGCCAGAACCATTAGGTAAGAGAAAGAAATAGAAGGAGTCCAAATTGTAAAGGAAAAGAATAAAATGTTCTGTTGGCAGATGACATCATCTTATGTGTAGAGAGCCCTAAAACTCCACCTACACAAAATGTTAGAACTAATAAACAAATTGATAAAATATGCAAGATACAAAATCAATGCACAAAAATCAGTAGTATTTCAAAACATTAACAAGGAACCATTCTAAAAATAAGTTAAAAAACAATTCCACTTACAATAGCATAAAAATCATGCAATATTTAGAAATAAACTTAAGCATGGGGGTGAAATACTTATACAATGAAAAGCGCAAAATGTTGATGAAGGAAATTAAAGGAGACACAAATAAATGAAAAAACATGCCTTTCTATGGATTGGAAGACTTAATATTATTGAAATATAAATATTAGCCAAATTGATCTACAGGTAAAATGCTATATTCATCAAAGTCCTAATGGTGTTTTTTTACAGAAATAGAGAAAAGAATCCTAAATTTCATTTGGAATCACAAAAGACCCAGAGTAGCCAAAAAGATCCTGAGAAAGAAGAGCAAAACTGGAGACATCACACTTCTTGACTTTATACTCCATTTAAACCTTTACTGTTCAGAATATCCTAGAGTAAAATTCATATTATCCTTATATATCTTTTGAACAGTTGAAATTTGTAGACTTACTATTATCATAAGGCATTTGTTTTTGCAGCCTAGTGTTCTATCTCCTTGGTTTGTAATATTCTCTTGAAGACATTGTCTCCTTGTGCCTTAACCATACCATTACAGAGTGGGGATGACATTGGTTAATTTTTGAAATTCTAATACTTAGCCAAAATGTGAAACTCTTTGATAAATTCACAACCTATTTGCAGCATATCATAAAGAATTTTAAATTTAGTTATCTTGTTTATGAGTTTAAATTATCCAGATGACTTTTGACTTTCTTTATCTTTTGCTGCTGGACGTGATAAATTCATTCATTCAATAGTACATCTATTTCATGCCCTACTAACACCTCAGATTTACTTATCTATTGATGACACATTTTCTATGCTCTTGACTTCGTGTTAATGAGATTACAAATTATTGATTCCAAAGTAAAACTGATATATACCAGATTTTGAAATAAACCATGCCAGTCAACTCTCTTCATAAAGATAATGGTAAATTAAGCATGCCAACTTACCTTTTGATTAATAATGCAATTAATTTTTATGTATAAGATAGTAATTTTAACTGTGCTTGAATATCACACCAACTATAATAAGAAAAAAATCATGTTGATTGTAACATTTCAGCCAATTTTTATATAAAAGGCTTTTAGAAAGGTAATTTCAAGATTTTGGAGCACGTGTAACCTAATATTATTTATTTGGCAATTCTATTTTAAATTGTCTATTACCTTTTCTCACATAAAAAGATCCATGTTTTTACAACTTGAATCAGAAATCTCTACCTTATGAGAGTAAGAAAGCAACAATTACCATTCCAGAACTTTACATAATCCTATGATTGTCTCCCTCTCTTACATAAAACATTCTGCCACAGCAAACAAGCAAGTGCAATTACAGCCAGACTTTCTGGAGATAAAGAATAAACAAAGATGGCATGAATAGGTCCTAAAACACAGTATTCTAATTAAAATACGCAATTAAAATAGTTAATGCAATTTTCTATGTCAAGATACTACAGAGAAAAGAAGATAAGTTTTGAAACATTTTAAGACTCCTGCTACGTAAGTTAGTATCTATGCTGAACAAGATTTGCTGTGCTCACAATTTAATTAAATTCAGGCTCTCAATAACCTTGTGATAAAAATAGAGCCTAAACCCCTCAGAAGTTTGGATCTGCTAGATGTTTCTGATCTAGAAAATAAAATTAACTCTTCAGTGAAATGATCCAAATAGATTGCCCAGAGCTAATCTTGCTCAATGTGAATTGATCCATATGAAGAAAATAATTAGGAGAATGCTGTTATCGAGGCAGCAATATGTGTCAGTCAAAAGGGTAGTCTACACACATATAAACACATATACACACAATCACACACACACATTCATACACAAACACGCACACATATATTCACATATACACATATACTTGGAATATAATTGCCAGAAATGCTATATCCATTTCACAAGGAATTTGTTTTAAAAAATTGTAAAAAGCTATCCTATTGGGAGAAGTTGAGCTTGGCTAGCAATTTAAGAAAAGCAATCACTTGGATCCTGGGCTCTTTCTTCAGCTAAAAGGTAACGAAATGTATTGCTCATTTGTTCTTTCTGTCATGACCAATTAAAACAAAAGAAATGACATTTCTCTGTCTCTTCCAAACAGGCTCTCTCCTCTGGTTTCATTTCACCCATTAGATGCTTTAATGCTTGCTACCAGCTGGAAGACAATACCCAAAATACAGTGTCTCAGGAATACCCTACTTCTGTGGATTAGAGGTAAGAGAGTTAAGTACCTTATTTTAAAAAGTGTTGTGTGGTCTTTCTGCATCTCTTATCATTTTTATCTGTTGTGGCGGTGGCTAACTGGAAAGAGAATGTCATTCTGCAGCCAGTACTGTGGAATCCTAACAATTTTATAGTCACATATGTAGAAGCGACAGTGGTCATATCTTTGTGGGAATGGCGTTATCTACCTCTCTATATCAGCTGGATGGGCTACAACCTTAAACTTGGGTCAACCTTTCTGTCCTTAGGGATTCATCTATACGTAGCCTCTTGCTGAAATAGGGAAAATGTTACCTCCCGCCCCAATCAGCTTTTACCCTGTAGCCCTGCCCATTCATCTCTTTGATTTGGTCTACGTATTCTTTTGCTCTATAATCTATTAACTATCATAGAGAGAATATTGTGATTTAAATATTTAAAAATAATATGAACCAATCTCTGCTAGAAAACATTGTTAAAATTGGAATCTCCAGAGAAAAAAAATGGGCACCCCTTTGTGACAATGGCTGTTGATTCAGAGTACGCTATACATGGTAGATCAATGAAAAAACAACGGAGTTCATACTATTTGCACTTATGGGATTGCCTCATTAAAAAATGTTATCTATGCTGCTCTGAAAGCTGACCATAAAAGTCAGGTCATTCTTGTCATACCCAACTAAATCAGTGTTAAGGCGCCAGGGGGAAAAAGCACTCAATGAATGTGCAATAGTTCCAAGAATGTGGAACCAGGTTCTGCCAGCCTGGCAGAAACAGCCAACTGTAACCTGAAACCAGTTTTACCTAATAGCTGCTGAAGCAAACCTATGCAACTCCAAAAATAGTCTTCCTCATTGCTGTCACCGATTAAAACTTGTCAACTCCCCAAAACTTTCCTAGTGCCAACGAACTTTCTTGATAAGCAATATGTGACATTTCCTCTTTTTTTTTTTTTTTTTTTTTTTTTGAGGCGGCGTCTCGCTCTGCCACCCAGCCTGGAGTGCAGTGGCACCATCTCGGCTCACTGCAAGCTCCGCCTCCCGGGTTCCCGCCATTCTCCTGCCTCAGCCTCCGGAGTAGCTGGGACTACAAGCGCCGCCACCACGTTGGGCTATTTTTTGTATTTTTAGGAGAGACGGGGTTTCACCGTGTTAGACAGGATGGTCTCGATCTCCTGACCTCGTGATCTGCCCGCCTCAGCCTCCCAAAGTGCTGGGATTACAGGCGTGAGCCACTGCGCCCGGTTGACATTTCCTCTTTTCATAAAAACTTTAACCTTCTCTTTCCTCTTTGGACATACCAAAGACCACCTGGTCTGTGTGTATGCCCCAAATTGCAATTCTTGCTTTCCTTCCTGAAATATTAACTATGGAGATCCACCTCTATATTTTATTTGACTTTGACACCACCCTGGTAGAAAAGTACCCTTCTCGGCTTCACTGACATCAAACTTAGCCATGCCACTGCAGTCCTCCTTCCTGTAGGTGGAAAATACATCCTGCCCTGGTATGTGACTGCTTTTGAATCACGAAATGGTAATACAAGCAAATCAGAATGTGATTGGTTATGTCTTTTTCCCACTTCTACCATGAGAAAAGTAATTTCCCGAATACAATTGTTCTGTCAACCTGGGTTGCAAAGTGAAGACATGTGAAGGAGAGTAACAGCTAATCAACAATGGACACACAATGTGGACAAGAAATTGACATTTGTTTTTGTTTGCTACCGGGACCTGAAAGTCATTTTTTAAAATGTAGCATAACGTAGCCTAGCCTGAGTGATTATGGTAATATCAAAAATATGTATAGAAAAAGGAGGGCTATAATTTCCTCAGCACTAGACTAGACCAAAAATTTTAAGTTTTCTTCATATTTTTCTAACAGTGTTCCCTTAAATGATTATTGAATTCCTGCAATGCTAGCTTCTGCATCTATGCAATGAATGGTTTGGATGAGACAATGTTAGCCAGCTTTAACATCCTTTGAGTCTGATTGGAGTAAACCTCAACAGCATGGCTAAAGTCACCATTATTTAGATTTGCTGAAATCTCCTTCTTTTTATTACTTCCTTATTAGGTAGCTAGGTGGTACTCTGTGGTTGAATAGAACACAAAGTCTATTTAATTTTCTATTTCTATGTGGCTAGAGAAAGATCTTTAACATCTGGAAAGTATAATAAAAATTCTCAAATTGTAGCGAAGGTTACATTAACCGCTAACCATACCTTGGATTTAGCAAAACCTGCATATTACCTAAAACAATTAGTAATTTGCCTTTGACTTAGTGATATTGTCATTGTTAATGCTGTCACACTAGGTCAATAGATGCAACAGATAACAAAAGCACTTGATCTTGCTGCTGTATGAAATAAGTTTTTATCTTGGACTTTCTGTTAAGTTCCTTTAAGAGAGTTTTTCAAATAACATGGCTAGGCTTTGGCACTGAGGATAATACTGCCTGTGAGCTTCACAATGTGGATGTCGCTTTGGGTCTAGTCAGATAAGAGGTATCACTGCACTGAGTCACAGCAATATAGAGTCAGATGGTTTTCTTGTGTGTAGGCTTTCTCCACTTCATCCCCAAGAAGTATCTAGGGAGGATTTCAAAAGTGTATGGCTTTAACACTTAAAACATCATTCCTAAATATCATCCCAAAGTTTGTTAGAAATGTAGAATCACTCTAGATTTGTTACATAAGGATGTGCATTTTAAGACCTCTAGGTGACTTATATGCACACTGCATTTCTAGAAGCACAGAGTTTTCAAAGGGTGAGCTTGGAGAAACTAAGATATTCTCTTTTGTAGCTGTTATTTTACATCTATGACATGGGTGGACTATATCACTAAATACTGTACCACTAATATCGGGAAATACCACAGCGCTAATACAGGATCAATGTAACTTGCAGTGCTGTAAAAATATGCAAAATATTACATATTTCAAATGGGCTCTCAATCTTCAAATATTATGTAAGAATCCTGATTTGGTGTTTCAAGATCTTGGTCACAGTTTTCAGTACTCCGCTCTGATTGTAAAGGGAAGGCAGTTTGCCTAGACGTTGAAAGGATTGGTTCTGGGTCTAATTTTTTGAGCTAAAACCTTGGCATCTTGTTACTGTGTATAAAACCGTGGATAGTTTTTACTTAATTTTCCTGAACTTTATTTTCTTGTCAACATTATAGGGATACTAGTGACCTAATAGTTAAGGAAAATCTTTAGAAAAGTTATTTGAGACCAGACATTTCTATCCCTGGTCAGTTAACAATTTTTTTCTTTCTCAGCGTTCATTAATAAAGTTGTAACCAGTGTTTTAATTTAGGAATGCCAAAGGTCAGTATATATTTTTGTAAGATAACTATATGGTTTCATTAAAGAAAAATATTTGACATACGCAATTTCTATTCCTTTGTCTGAGGATTGTACTCTGTCTTTTGAATGCTCTTCTTAATCTATTTATGGAATGGTTTGCTCCTTTATGTAAGACATGAATAAGATCTTTCTGATATAAAAGTTTCCCCGGGAAGATAATGGATTAAGCCTCATGGAGACTTTAAGTAGATTTTATTATCTTCTATAACTTCAACATCCACTGCTCTGAGAAAAATGATTATTGATATACCCCTTCGGTTATGTCCACTGAAAATTATACTGACAGCTTTGGGCATGGGAAAGCTAAAACTACGAGAGTTTCTGTCTTCAGGCAGAGGGCTGAAAGCTAGTATTACTCTTTTTTTTTTTTTTCAGACTGCGTCTGGCTCTGTCACCCAGGCTGGAGTGCAGTGGTGTAACATAGGCTCACTGCAACCTCTGCTTCCCGGGTTCAAGCGATTCTCCTGCCTCAGCCTCCTGAGTAGCTGGGATTACAGGTGTGCACCATCATGCTTAAGATCATTTTTTCTATTTTTAGTAGAGATGGGGTTTCACCATGTTGGCGAGATTGGTCTTGAACTCCTGCCCTCAGGAGATCCACCCTCCTTAGCCTCCCGAAGTGCTGGGATTACAGGTGTGAGCCACCGCCCCTAGCCCTGAAGGCAAGTATTACTCTTAATGAAAAATAAAGGGAAGGTGAAACCTTTGGTGACTTGCTACTTTGCCTTATTATGTTTATTTTTTAAAATAATCACACTATGTTTTACCTTTGAATGAAGATGCGTGTAACTTGAGCAACAGATCCCAAAACATCACTTCATGATGTTATTTTGAAAACAGGATAAAATGATACAAAATATATAATGATAATTACTTGCAGTTAATGATCGTATACTATGTGCTCTGTGTAATTCTAGGAATTTTACATGCATTTACTTATTCTCATAATAACCCTATGATGTTAGGCAGTAGTAGTGTGGCAGGTGCTACAATTATTCCCATTGATGAGATGTGGAAACTGAGGCACAAAGCATTTAAATAGCCTAAGGTATCAAAGCTGATTACTGCCATTTTCAGAAAATGAATTCAGATAGTCTGGATCTTAACACTAAACTCAATAGTTTTGCATGTGCCAATTTAGCTGAATTCTGATTTCATTTTTCAAATACCCTTTTCTGTATAGCTCTGGGCTAGGTCGGGAAAATAAGAGAAATCTGTGAGGTTTAGCAGGCGGATGGGAAATAGTTGTCAGGAAACTAGGAAGTTGGTGCCAGGGCTCCAGAATTACTGTAAGTCTCAAATGCTGTTGCTGATCCCTAGTTCATCTGATTTGCATGGGGCTGAGCTAGCCCAGATTTCCTTCCCGTTCTTTAGATCTTAGGTGAGGCTCATGCGCAGTGCCTATGTGGAGGGCCTTAGCTTCCCCTGCAGTTCACCAAAGGCAGGTTCCTCAAGGCTAGATGTGGATTTACAAATGGCAAGAAAAGCAGAGATTGGCAAATATGACTTATGGTTTACTCTCATAGTGTCTCCTCACAGGTTTTGCTTTTGATTTCTCTTTCTTTAGGTTCAGATTGTATTCACAATTGCCTGCTCCACCAACTGCTTGCCCACTCCCAAATGCAGAGGCAGCAGCCTGCTATAGATTTCACTGTCTCTTGTCCTTGATTCCTTGTTAGTGACCTTTTTCTGATCTTCTAACCATACCCTTTTGGTTCTTTGCTTCTGTGTATTCTCTCATAATTGTGGAGAGTTCAATCTCTAAAATAAATTCCTTTTTTTTTTTTTTTTTTGAGACGGAGTCTCTCCCTGTCACCCAGAGGCTAGAGTGCAGTGGCCGGATCTCAGCTCACTGCAAGCTCTGCCTCCCAGGTTCACGTCATTCTCCTGCCTCAGCCTCCCCAGTAACTGGGACTACAGGCGCCCGCCACCTCGCCCGGCTAATTTTTTGTATTTTTTTTTAGTAGAGACAGGGTTTCACCATGTTGGCCAGGATGGTCTCGATCTCCCGACCTCAGGATTCACCCACCTTAGCCTCCCAAAGTGCTGGGATTACTGGCAAAGCCACCGTGCCCAGCCTAAAATAAATTCCTAATTCGTATTGCTCAGTGGTTCTGCTTCCCTAATAATACACTCAATTGATATGCATCTCTATGAAACTGAGAAAATAGTGATTCTCTAAAAAATAAAATATTCCCTGATATTAACAGATTATAGCTCAAAGTGATTACCATAATGCCAGGGAGATTATAATCATTTAGTAATGTTTAGTATCATCCTTATCTTCATCTTCACATTTTTTCCTCCTTGAAAAATTAACTGAAGTATGATCACAAAGCAAAACATAAAGGAGACATTCGAGTACGCTTTGTTTAAAGAAAGATAAGTTTCAACCTGGCATCAATAATTTGCCTAAATATTTTAACTGAAAGAGAGTGATTTCACAAGGTCTTAAAAGAAAAGTCATTTTCTTTTCAACTGAAAACAAGTGTTTTAAATGTTTTTTATCAGTAGATGCATAGTGTTATCTGAGGTCTTACATTTATTCTTTAGGCTTACATTTACCTCAACAATAATTTCCAAAGATCATCACCTCCGCTAACTTGAGGGAAGATTCTATTTTCCAGTTAACCAATGGTCTTTTTTCACGCTGTTCAAATCTGAACATCTTGCTTAAACTCCCGTGCCCAGACTGCTCCCAATTGTCTAGTAAAGCTCTCAGCCCAGCCAAACGCTGTGGAGAAACTATACAGCAGTTCCTTTTTGCAACACTCCTGTTTTGACATCTCAGTGAGTCTATTTACATGTAGTAATTTCCCAGTGCCAGTTAAAGTCAGAAAAAGTGATTCACTGTGGCATTCTTGCAAAATATGACAGATGGGCTCATTAGTCTTTTGATTCACAAAAGCCATCATGTTGTTTTGCTTAAAATAAGAAGCAAAAAATAAGCAAGTCCTTGATAGGTTTAATTCAGATCAGAGCAAAGTAATGCCAACTCCGCAGATTTGTGTAAAGAACCGACAAAAAGAGCTGGGGGAAAAAGGACTGTGTAAATGAATGCATTATTCTTTGTAAAAAAGTTATGAGCTATAAAGTAATGGTTAAAAAAGAGCTCGGCATCTGCAACTAGGCAAAGAGATCAGAAGAAAGCAACAACTAGTAAGTTATATTCTATCGTTGTGTTTTCTTGATATGAATATAGCAGTAGAAAGAATGAAGACATTAAATGAGAATTAAGAGAATATATGTATTCATATATATTAATTCATATATATTATATACGAATATTAGATATTCATACATGTGTGAATTCATATGTATGAATATATAATTATATCTATATATGAATACATATGAATTAATATACATATATATTAATTCAAGATGCCAGAGACTTTAAGAAAAGAGGAATCCTTATCAATGGATAAATAATATGATACAGAATAGTATTTGTCAGTAAAGAAGTGAAAATTTAAAAGAATATATATTCGGAGTGTCAACATCAAAATGTCTTCAAGAAAACTCTGGTACAGTAGTTGTATGCCAACAGGAAACTGTTCTTATGGAAATTTTCATTTTACATTGATTAGCCATTAATGTTTTGTTGCAATCAGCAAACCTGACTACTATAAGGACTCCACGGTCAAATTTGAATTTAAAATTATGCATAGTAGATTGTCAGATCTTATCTGTTGTCTTGCCTTTAAACAATTCTAAAAGAAAGGCTTCATATCTTGCAGAATTTTTAATTGTTAAGTAATATTAATAATTAATAATAACCCAGCAGATTAGAGAAAAGAAGTTTCCTATTGTAAGTCTTCATTGAGCAAAAGGCTTCTGTTGGTCAATTAAAAACATCTCCATTGCTGGAGAAATAATGGTTCTTTCAGTTTCTTATGAGTTGTGTCCATTTCTGTGATTGCCTCACATGATATGTGAATGAATCATACGTTATTCCTCAAACTCTTAACAAGTATTTATGTGGCTGTGTAGATCAACAATTTAACTACCTGTGTAGAAATAAGAACTTATCAAAGCTTCAAATGTTGTAAATAATAACATAGTAGAAAGTTCTTTTGTCTTATCCACATTTGGGAAAAAAATGTTTAAAAGAATCACCCAAATATATCTCTACACATTTTTCTTGGGTATTTTGGTAATTCATATGCATCACTATTCTGGGCTTCAACCACTCTCGGTGTAAAAAACCCTTAATAACCTAAATACAATACAAGAAAAATACATTATTTGGTGGCAAAAGATAAATAGAAAAACATTAACATTGATTTTATGCTCTGTGCCAGGCTCTGTGCTATGAGTATTAACAAAATGTTACTAAAATATCTCTTTTTATTCACCTATTTATTTGCTTCCTAAATATTTGTAAGAACTCTTTCATAGTCTGCATACCTTTCTCTGTAATGATGTCTTCCTTTTTTTTTTCCAGCTTCAAGGGCCACAATTACTTGATTTTACAAACCCTTATTTAGCAACCACACACAACACACATTCACAGTGACAGACAATATAAGTAGTTGTACTGTGCAGATAATAATTCACTTAATCCTCATGTATTCTATGAGGTAGGAATTATTATTATCTACTTTTTATGCAAAATGCCAAGGAGTAATATAGTTAATTAACCTATCTATTGTCACTTAGCAAGTAAGTGGCAGATTCAGAATTCCAGCTCAGGCACAGGATCTGGCTACAGAATGAAGCTCTCACGTGAAATATTGTGATATGTAAGACAAGAGGTTTTATAAAGAGCTTAACTCGATTACCTCCACTTTCTGATTTGAAAACTATTTCTTGATTTTATTGAAACTTCATGATATATCAACAAAATATAAGCAAAAGTCAATATGCTAAAGACGAAGAAAGAAAATCCTGATCTGTTTTTATCTTTGAACAGCTCTTCTGAGGCATGCAAACCCTCTTTTTGGTCTACGCTACACGAATAAAAAGCTAAAAAGCTATTTGTTTTAGCCACAGTTAATAGAGGACTTTAGTAATGTCAACAAAATTGGTTCCATTTTGAAAGTCTATTGAACTTAACCTATAATATTTCCTGGATTGTCAAATATTTGGTTTATTGCAAAATTATGCATTTTCATTGATAACATTTGAAAAATAAGAATGTGGAAAAATGTGTTGCCAAATAGTTTGTCAATTAATAGTTTAGTGATCACATATTTCATTTCTTCCTAGATGACCCACATGCCGTAATCTAACTGACTTCTTTTTGCCACAGGCATTAAAAAGAACAAAAAAAGTCTTAATTGGATTTTATGAAACAAACAAATAAAGGAAGTGTTCACCTCCGCATTTCTCCCCTCCGCCATGCCTTGTTTAGAGTGATTAATCCCTTTTGGTGTTTGTTAAAAAACATGTTGTTATTGATGTTATTGGAAGCCTATTTCATTGTAATTGACATCACTGGTTATTAGCTGGTTCTTATGAAGGAAATGATTGGCTCTAGGCATCAACTTATGTAAGCTGTACAAGGCAGCAGCCCTCTGAGAATAGATTCAATTCTCTCTCCTTTGCTAACTCATTTGTGTCTGTCTGAGGCATGCAGTGTTAAGTGCATAGCCCAAAATCTACCCGCTCCTTGCTCTTTGCCAACAGAGCCCCAGTTTTGATCAGATTGTGAAAGTCTACAGCTTTTTTAGAATTATGGTCAGTCTTACCCTCTAAGCCACACACCGATTTTCCATTCTCCTTGCCTCACTTACTGTTACGTTTAGGAGAATAAAAGTCAACATGCTGAAGATGGAGAAAGAAAATTCTTAACTGTTTATTTCTATCAACAACTGTTCTGATGCATGCAAACTCTCCTTTTGGTCTGTGCTTTGTGAATAAAAAGCTATTTGTTTTAGCCACAGTTAATACGGGACTTTAGTTGCAGGCAAAAGCATTCATTACTAGTTCACCATCAGAAATAGACCCGCTCAGGGCCAACCTATTTCCACAAAGGCTGACCCATCAAAGAAGGAATACTTTCACTCATTGCTTGTTTTCTTCATAAATTCTATCAAAGATGTAGGGTTCTCATTTCTCTTGACATAAACAGCTTTGTTTTAAGGGGCAGATTTTGGCGATATTCAAGACTAAAGCATTAAGCACTACTCACAGTGTATTTGCTTCAACTATGTGCTTTTAATATATCCTCTCCCTCTAGAACCTTAAAATCCAAAAAAGGGTCATCAAAACGTGACTGAGGATTTGTATTTTATCATTTTTTACCTAATAAATATACTTATTCAAATCATTCTTCCAACCAGGAAAGCGTTTCTCTATTTTTCACTTATTCCCTGTTCTTCATCCGTGAACTTTGTTTTAGTATTCATGGTTCACAAATGGGGAATCTCCTGGATTTTTCATCTATCTCTCTTAAATTTTCATCTATATGATACTTAATATATAAAACATATTCCTTTTTATATATATTAGCTTTTTCCTATGAATTCCCAGTGTCTTAAATTGGTCTTCCATATTCCTTTCTTTTCTTTTTTCTTTTTGAGACAGTTTCACTCTGTCACCAACCTGGGGTACAGTGGCGCGATCTTGGCTCACTGCAACCTCTGCCTCCCGGGTTCAAGCGATTCTCCTGCCTCAGCCTTCCAAGTAGCTGGGATTACAGGCATGCATCACCATGGCCAGCTAATTTTTGTATTTTTAGTAGAGACAGGGTTTCACCATGTTCACCAGGATCGTCTCAATCTCCTGGCCTCGTGATCCTTCCGTTTCAGCCTCCCAAAGTGCTGGGATTACAAGCCTGAGCCACCGTACCCAGCCGGTCTTCTATATTCTTGATTGCATTTTTTTAGCATTCAATATACTTCTTTGAATATTTAAATTTGGTATTTATGTTTTTCATTGGAAAATAATTTTTAATTGTCTCAAAATTTTCTCTTCCTTTTAATGTTATTAAAAATGGTCTTAAATATCTCTCTGGAATGAAAGATTTTAAAACATGGTTTGTGAAATTTCCTTAGTTAAATGCCTCTTGCAACACTAAAAGTATCCTGTTGTATATTATCAAATTCTTATTGAGTAACCTGCAACTGATGAGTTAACTGTAATTGATGAGATGCAGCCACACTGGAGAATGGCACCAAGGAAGCTATATGACTAGCAAGGTACAATGACTGAAGGGATTCTTGAGCTGATGACCTCTCTGAGCTGAGGTGGCGTCCACCCAATCAGCCCTTTCTCTTACTACCATACTCATGTGCAGAGAGATGTAGACACACTGTACTCTGTGTCTAGGAATCACACAACCTCAGGTAGCTGTTACTGCACATGCTGTGTGCCCTGTCCTTACATAAAGTAAACTTGGTACTGGGTGACAAATTTTGTTTCTCATGACTCTGTCAATATGAACTCAAGACCACTACTATCGGTCAGAGAGTGTGGGTGCTTTGTTTTTCTATCTATGTACATATTTTCTCTTTATCTTACAGTAGGAACTTTGTATTGATCATCCAGCTCTGATATCCTTTTGTTTTGGTTTTGAATAACTGGCCTACTAAGGCCAGGGACTGAAGTACCTTACTGATATGGCTTGGCTCTGTGTCCCCACCCAAATTTCATCTTCAATTGTACTCCCATAATTCCCACATGTTGCAGGAGGGGAGGGACCCAGTGGGAGATAATTTGAATCATGGGGGCACATTTCCCCATACTGTTCTTGTGGTAGTGAATAAGTCTCAGGAGATCTGATGGGTTTATCAGGGTTTTCTGCTTTTGCATCTTCCGAATTTTCTCTTGCCACCACCATGCAAGAAGTGCCTTTCACCTCCCACTATGATTCTGAGCTCCCTAGCCATGTAAAACTGTAAGTCCAATTAAACCTCTTTTTCTTCCCAGTCTTGGCTATGTCTTTATCAGCAGCATGAACACAAATAATACAGTAAATTGGTACCAGTAGAGTGAGGTGTTGCTGAAAAGATACCCCAAAATGTGGAAGCAACTTTGGAACTGGGTAACAGACAGAGTTTGGAACAGTTTGAAGGAATCAGAAGAAGACAGGAACATGTGGGAAAGTTCGGAACTTCTTGGAGACTTGCTGAATGACTTTGACCAAAAGTTTGATTGTGATATGGACAATAAGGTCCAGGTTGAGGTGGTCTCAGGTGGAGATGAGGAACTTGTTGGGAACGGGAGCAAAGGTGACTCCTTTTATGTTTTAGCAAAGGGACTGGCAGCATTTTGCCCTTGCCCTAGGGATTTGGGGAATGTTGAACTTGAGAGAGATGATTTAGGGTATCTGATGGAAGAAATTTTTAAGCAGTAAAGCATTCAAGAGGTGACTTGGGTGCTGTTAAAGGTATTCAGTTTTATAAGGGAAGATGAGCATAAAAGTTTGGAAAATTTATAGACTGACAGTTTGAAAGGAAAAACCCATTTTCTGAGGAGAAATTCAAGCTGGCTGCAGAAATTTGCATAAGTAACAAGGATTCAAATGTTAATCACCAAGACAAAGAGAAAATGTCTTCCAGGGCATGTCCCAGGTCTTCATGACAGCCTCTCCCACCATAGGCCTGGAGGCGTAGGAGCCGGTCCCAGGGTCTCCTTGCTGACTGCATCCTAGGGACTTGGTGCCCTGCATTCCAGTCTTGGCTGAAAGGGGTCATTATAGAGCGAAGGCCATGGCTTCAGAGAGTGGAAACCCCAAGTCTTTTCAGCTTCCATATAGTGTTGAGCCTGTGAGTACACAGAAGTCAAGAACTGGGGTTTGGGAACCTCTGCCTAGATTTCAGAATATGTATGGAAACGCCTGGGTGCCCAGGCAGACGTTTGCTGCAGGGCAGGATGCTCATGGAGAACCTCTGCTAGGGCACTGCAGAAGGAAAATGTGGGGCTGGAGCACACAGAGGCCCTACTGGGGCATCACCTAGTGGAGCTGTGAGAAGACAGCCACCGTCCTCCAGACCTCAGAATGGTAGATCCACCGACAGCTTGCACTGCTCACCTGGAAAAGCTGCAAGCACTCAATGCCAGCTCATGAAAGCAGCTGGGAGGGAGGCTCTACCCTGCAAAGCCACAGGAAGAGCTACCCAAGACCATGGGAACCCACCTCTTGCATCAGCATCAGTGTGACCTGGATGTGAGACCTGGAGTCAAAGGAGATCATTTTGGAGCTGTAAAATTCAACTGCCCTGCTGGATTGTAGACTTGCATGGGCCCTGTAAACACTTTGTTTTGGCCAATTTCTCCCATTTGGAAGGGCTCTGTTAACCCAATACCTGTACCCCCAGTTTATCTAGGAAGTAACTAACTTGCTTTTGATTTTACAGGCTTGTAGGCAGAAGGGACTTGCCGTGTCTCACATGAGACTTTGAACTGTGGACTTTTGAGTTAATGCTGAAATGAGCTAAGACTTTGGGGGACTGTTGGGAAGGCATGATTGGTTTTGAAATGTGGGGACATGAGATTTGGAGGGGCCAGACGTGGAATGATATGGTTTGACTCTGTGTCCCCACCCAAATCTCATCTTGAATTATACTCCCATAATTCCCACATGCTGTGGGAGGGACCCAGTGGGAGACAGTTTGAATCATGGGGGCAATTTCACCCATACTTTTCTTAAGGTAGTGAATACATTTCATGAGATCTGATGGTTTCATCAGGGGTTTCCACTTTTGTGTCTTCATCATTTTCTCTTTCTGCTGCCGTGTAAGTAGTGCCTTTCACATTCTGCCATGATTCTGAGGTCTCTTCAGCCATGTAGAACTATAAGTCCAATTAAACCTCTTTTTCTTCCCAGTCTTGGGTATGTCTTTAGAAGTATGAAGACAAACGAATATGCCTATTTAGATGTAGGAAGCAAGTTTCTAGTTCTAGTGTTTGTAATTTGAGATCACTTATACTATACTTGCAGCTTTGCCTAGTTTTCTTCCTCTAAAATGTTCAACTATATGTTACTCTCATTGAGTACCTTAATATATTTCACATCCATTAAGAATTTTAAACAGAGATATATATTTTTGCTCAAATAATTTCTTAATTTAAATATAGTTTTAATTCACCAGAGCATGAATTCAAGTAGTTAAAAATATGTATGCATGTATGTTCAGCTCATGAATCTTCCCGTTATATTTACTATTACTTGTTGATGCATGTTAGCACTTACCAACTTTTCACAAGGTTAGTGTCAGTCTTTGTGAAAGCTGTACTTCTTAGTAAATATCTGAAAATATTGCATTAAAATTAAAACTTGGGATCACAAAAAAGTCACTGTTAGATGTGTATCAATGCTAGTGAATAATCGTACTTCACAATTAGTGACGCCTTTTTCTGTCTGCTTGAAGAAGGTTATATAGCATTCTGTTTTGGATAGTTTAAATGGTTTCTCTCAAAGGATGTGTAGTATCTGTCCAAAATATTTAGTCCCATAAAAAAGAAACTATGTTTTGCCTTGGGTAATTTTACGTTGCTTGATCAAAGATCTAGTTACCTATTTTGGCAGCAGAAAATATACTGGTGAAGGTGTTCACCTAGAATGAAGCTTCAATTCTATGGGGATAGATTCATTCTTTATCTTGGTGGTGGTTGCTCAATCAAAACTGGGCATTTTTCAGCTTGTCCAACTGGTGTGGCAATTGTTATTAGGAACCTTCTTTGATGAAATCATCACTTATGCCATACATATCCAATGAAAGATGAGCAGAATTATTACAGTCTGCTGCCCTGTATGCTGGTGCGGTAACACCAAGTATTAGCTTGTCAAATTTATCTCATGCAAATTTGTGATCAAGGTTTTCCAATCATTTCAGGATACAAATAATCATGAGAAACAGGGAAAGCAAGGAGAGGTCTGGTCCCATCTATGTAGCTCCAATATTCCCTTCCTGCAGCAGTAGAATGCACTCTGCTCCACAATAGGTCAAATCTGTAATAATGTATGCAGCCAGATTGTTTACATGGAAGAGAGTTCTTTTGGTCTTAAAAGACATTCTTTTTATTCTTATAAATTATACAGCTTTTGTGACGTTTTCCAGGCAAATATGCTCCAAAACTCTATAGATGTTAGGTTTGTTTAGCATGTACAATCTTAGAACAGATAAATCCCACTAAAAGCAATCCATAGGCAGGAAGTCTCCAGCCAGCAAGACCGTTAGTTCGTTTGTTATTAGCAAATTAGCAAATTGTCCAGATTGCCATTTTTCTTTGCTGTAAAGTCTCCCAGTGAAAAGAGAAAAAGAATTGTATACTTGCTCTGTTAGTTTATAGAATAAAAATGTGTGCTCCATCAAGGCTACAAATGTCTTAAGAACCAGCCTAGTCCAAGGATGTTATTGCTTTTATCCTGAAATGTTTTATATTATAATAAAGACCCTGTGTGCTTACTTTCCAGACAGGCATTTCCTTTGTAATGGCTGCATTTTATGCAGGTTGATATATTTCTTAATATGGTCTCGCATCGACTATATTATGTGAAGTTTTGTCATGGTCCTATCCCTTGATTCTGAGTCCCTTGGTCCATCCTTTCTGTTTTCCATTGAAACTTTGGAATTTCTCCCCTGTTTCTTTTCTTTCTTTGTCTTTTTGAAGATGATATTCAAGGAGAGTAGTTAAATATGTTGACTCAAACAAGAGCTTGTACGGCAATTTAAATTTTATTTTAAATTATTGTATACATTTTTTCTTCTTTTCTCTAATAAGAACTTTTTTCCAAAGTATACTGTGCTCAAACTATGAGTCCACTAGAGCTATTATAATTAAATAACTTGAATAATTCAATTAAAAATGATTTCTCATATGAATAAATTTTTTCTTACTGAAATTTCCATATACTTTTACAAGTTTTTCCACTTTAGAAAATATAGGATTTATCTCTGCAATCAAAAATGCCTACTAGAGCTGCTTAGCTTTTCACTTTCTGAAATGAAAATGAAATTTCCTTTGGTAAATATACTTTCTAATTCTTCTATGCTACTTCCACGTATTGATTTCTGTAACAGAAAAAGTATGTATGTTTACTACTTAAAGTGTGTCAATGACTTCCTTTTACTTTTAAGAAAATAAGTAAAAATATTGGGTGAATATTCAAGGAATTTTAATAAAGTTTTCTTATGTTTATCTTCATCTTCAGATCCTGGCACTGAACTGAAAACTTTAATTCTGAATAATTTGTAGCTTCCTGAATACATTTTGCTTTTTCATGAACTCATCCTTTAGTATAAAGTATTCTCTTACACTTGGCTTTCTGGATTATCATTCCCTCCATTCCTCTTTCCTACTTGGAGGCCTCTTATTTATCCTTTAAGCCATATTCCATATTCCAAGAGTTTTCCCCGCTGATAACACTTCTCTGAACTCTTCTGTTATTTATAGTTTGAGACACTATGTCTTTATCCATTTCCTGAGATTGTTATCTAATATTTAGTAATGTTATGAAAATAATAGAATCTTACTTTTGTGTCATGTTAAGGGTTGAATTGTGTCTTCCCAAAAAACACATGTTGAAGTCCTAAATCTCAGTACCTCAGATTGCTACCTTGTTAGCAAACAGGGTCATTGCAGATGTAACTAGTGAAGTTAAGTGAAGGATGTAACGGAGTAGGATGGGCTCCTAATCGAATCTGAAAGATATCCTTGTGGGAAAGATGGCTATGTGAAAACGCAGAAATACAGGAAGAATGTACCGTGAAGAGGGAGACAGAGGTTGGACTTATGCTTCCATACGTTAAAGAATGCATCAGGCTACCAGGAGTTGGGAGAGTCAAGGTGGCATCCTCCCCTAGGGGCTTCAGAGAGAGCACAGACCGACCCACGAAGATTTTGGATTTCCAGCCTCAAGGACAAGGAGATAAGAAATTTCTATTTAAAGCCACCAGTTTGTGGCACTTTGTTTAGGCAACCCTAGGAAACTGATAGATGTCATGGTATTTTAGATGTCTTGGAAAACAGTAAAATTCTTCTCTAGTTTTTATACTCATCAATCACGAAGTGATTTTTTTTCCTCTCCGAAAAAGTTGGGACTAATTATTTGTGAGAGTTAACTGTTTTCGTCAAGTAAGTCATGCAAAGATTCCTGTGTACCTTTCTTGGAAAGATAACTTTGTATCATGGCAAGAAACTGAACATTTAATAAGTAACGTCGTGAAAAATCCCAATTTAGAAAGTGTATGAGTTTACTTTTTTCATGTTAGTACTAACTAGCAGCCAGTATGCTGACACTAAATATACCTTAAATAGGTGCAGTGGAGTCGTTGTTGCATCTGACCACTGCTAGAAATGTTTGTCCTGGTAAGTTTTTAAAACATTTTAGTGTCTCAAAGACACTAAAGTCAAAAAGTTTTTCCTGCTCCTTTATTTTCAACACAAGAGTTGCACAAGATGTGGATAACACCAATTTGACTTTAATTTGCTGTTCCTGAATTCTTCTCATCAGTCAGCATGGACTAGGCCATTGGTGTTATCTACATCTTGTGCAATGCTTGTATTGAAAATAAAGGAGAAGGAGAAACTTTTGATTAAAGTTCTGGAACTTCTGCCTCATTTATCTTAAAAATAACATAGTTTAGGTGGCTTATGCCTGTAATTCCAGCAATTTGGGAGGCAGAGGAGGGCAGATTGCTTGAGCCCAGGAGTTTGAGACCAGCTTGGGTAACATGGAGAAATCCTGTCTCTACAAAAAAATACAAAAGAATTAGCCAGGCGTGGTGGCTGAGGTGGGAGAATCACCGGAGCTTGAGAGATCAAGGCTGCAGTGATCCATGATTGTGCTACTGCACTCCAACCTAGGTGACAAAGTAAGACCTTGTCTCAAAAAAAAAAAAAAAAAAGAAAAAAAAGAAAAAAAGAAAGAAAATAAAATGAAAATAACATAGTTTAAGGATTTAAAAAAATACTTATTTCAGATTTTGGTAAGGGCCAATTATGTTCAGATGTACCTTCTAGCTGTTGTTATTAACTTTTTATATTTTCCTAAAATGTTATGATGAGTAATTTGTTTTGGAGTTCTACAGATAAATTGTAATTAACATTTTTCTTATTTTGAAAAGTTGAAAAATATCTGTCCTTCAGTTTCTGGAATTTGTCCGATTTGTTTGTTTGTTTTTAAATAAATGATCTGACAATAGGATACTCACTACTTACTCTGAAAAACCATTGTTGCCAATTTGGCAGGTCCAATACAGGGGTAAGGAGCTCTTTGACCTGGATCCGTTTGTTATACTACTGCTCTATGGCGCAAGATTAAATTAACCTCTCCTTTGTGTTTTCTTTCATGTGAAGCGGCTTCAAATATTTTATTTTGGCTAGTATCAACCTTCTAAAAAGATAGCATGTGAATGTTCGCATGTCCAGCTACTTCAATAAAAGGAGGACTCACCATAACCTATACTTGCAGTTACATCTACATTGCATGTATACTCATATCTATAGCTAATCTCTATCTCCATCTCTACACACAGAGATACATGCACATATATACACACAAGCATAAACACGCATAAATATTTTCTATGATCATTACTGTTTCATTACATGTACATGTATTACATATCTTAGATTCAGAGAGCTAAATGTTCCATTTTTGTGTACTATCTATCTTCAGTTTTAAGGTGCTCTTTTCCTAGGCAATTTAATACTCATTTCTCTTAGAGAAGATAACAGAAGCAGACACATATCCAGAATAGTGATTTTTAAAAATATCTATACAAACAGTCATAAATCTGGTGTATTTACACAGCTATTTGCAGAACAATTACTGTATTTTGGATTACTACCATGCAGGAATGTACTGCTTTGTAAACTTTCTAAAATATTCTTTTCTAATACTCTGTTACTTCTTCTGAATAGGAGGTATATATTAGCTATATCATTGGATAAACATCTTAATCCATCCAATGTTTTAGAAATATTTGAAATAGAAATTACATATTTGGGAGAAAGATTATTAAAAGGCACTATTCGTTACTTTTAAATAAATACATCTAAAAATTCATCTATTGCTCATAAATTAAACATTATGCATAAGTTATCTGGCCTTATATGACTATAATTTGATTTGACAAATGGAGTCTTTCATGTGTACTTAGAATTTATTTGTAAGTACTTTAAAAATAAATATTATCTTTTCTAAATTTTTGTCATCCTCGATGTTCCTTGAGGAAAGAAGTCCTTGGAGGAAGCAATAACCTCTACCTTGTATTTATATTCATCCTTTTATTTCATTTACTTCAGATAATAATATAAAAATCACATTTTTAAAAAAAAGATAATTATTACTAATTCCTTTCTAGATCCTCTCTTATACCAGAAAATGCTAAAATTAAGACATCTTTTTTTTTAAAAAGGTGAAGGAACAATAATTAATATTATTCCATATTTGTATGGTATTTTATACTTTCTATCACAAATACCGTCTCATCATTTCACAGTAAGAATAACAGCCAGCACCATAAGCTATACCTGGTACTGAGTCACAGTAGAAAAATCAGCAACAACAAACACCTGATAACAAATAATAATCTGATTTAATTATATGCAAAGTGTATATGCTTGTATGTACTTATTTATTGTGAAAATTATGAATCAGAAAACATTTGTGTTAGACATGACTGTGCATCAGTTTATGTAGATTTAATTAATGATTTCAAATAATTACAAAATAATGCTTTAATGCTGAATGCTGTAGAACATTCATTTGTTTTTCGTGAAATCATGAAGCCCATTAGTCTACATGATTTTCTTTAAAATCTTTTAATTAATCAGGGCTCTGAATTCTTTCTTATAAATCTTCTTTCTTATAGTTAAACAATGTTGAAAACAATCAACTCTGAAAGTCATTTCTCTCTTTATAGTCAGTTCCAGATAATATCTCCCAAATGATCCTCAGAAATTACTGCTGGCCATTTGAGGTTTACACATATTCATCTCTGTATTTGTTTTTACAAACTTACCCATGGAAAATGATCTTTTTTGTTATAACGCTTTGCATTGAAGTAGTTCATTATATTTAAAAATTTCAATTAATTTTGCTAATACCTCATGTTAGAGGAGCAAGAATTTCTATGATCATATAATTGATGGAAAAACTGTAGTACAGAGAGTTTAAAAGATTTACCCAGAGATATTCAGCAAGAGAACAGTTTAGTTGATGATAACAATGCAGAATAACCTGTTTTTAAGTAGTTTTTATTCTTTACTCAAAGCAGTCTTTTCTAAGTATATAATGAAGTTTTGAATGAATTATAAAAGTAATGAATGAGTTTTTTAAATATAAAACATTTAAGTATTATGGTCATCAAAATATAAAATATATAGCACAGAACTTTTATACTTACTGCATTATTTTTCCAATTCAAATAGCATTGGTCATCATGTTTTAGAGCAAAAGGGTTTTGAATGTGGGAGTGTTATCTCTAGACACTAGACAGTAGAACTTACAAAAGCATTGTGATGAAAGTGACAAGAATCAATAAGGCGAAGGAGAGGTATAAATTAAATTGGATTTATGGATGGAAAAAAGAGAGACTAGTTAGATTTAGAGGCAGAAAATTACAGCACAAAGAGAGACTAGATATCATCTTTAAAGCTCTTATTGAAATGTAAAATATTTTTAGTAGATAACAGCGTAACCCAGTTCAGAGAGATTTATCCAAAGTTAGAAATCACTTGAGAACAGAAAGCAGAGATCTTAGATAATGACTTCAAAGGCGCAAAATGTTTTCATGATGGAAAGTTGTAAAGGTTGTGGTGGTGTTGTGGATAAGTTTTATAATTACACAGTACCATGATACCATAGATGACTGGGCAAAATTCTCAAGGAAAGTTGTAGACACATTTTACCTATGTGGAACTCACACAAAACAAAACTGTAGTGATGTTTTCATTGGCATCATTATAAAGAGTCTATGTAACTTGAAACAAGAAAGCTTTGAGATCATAAATCCTAGAACCTCCATTTCCCTGACCATTTCATAAATCGATGTGTATCATAATCCTGGTCATATGATGATCAGGATGAATTGTAGGATCATAAGGCTTGTATTTCATATATATTACCCCATGCTATAAGTAGCCCCCATTTTCAAGGTTTGAAATTCTTATCAGCTACTCAATTTAAAAACTAATCAGAAAAGATTTATGGATTCTTGTGTGCTTTTGAATAATTGTGTATATTTAACAAATGGTTTGCTAAATTCTTGTCATGACCTGTTCATGTAAATAAATTCTTATCATGACCTATTTATATAATTGGCATTCATTGTAGTATCTTTTATAGCATTCTTTAATGGTCTGATTTAAAAGAAAATTAGTGTAATATAGTGATTGTTAATAATATAATTGTTGAACTTCTTCTGCTTAAAGTATAATTACTTCAATGTTAAAGAATGATCAACCTACTGACTAATAGCAATGGTTTATATGAGCTATTTGAACAATTGAACAATCAAGAAATTCTTGTAAAAAAATTAGGATTATGAAAGTCATGCCAGGTGTGGTGGCTCATACCTGTAATCCCAGCACTTTGGGAGACCAAAGCAGGAGGATCACCTGAGGTCAGGAGTTTGAGACCAGCCTGACCAATATGATGAAATCCCGTTTCTACTGAAAATACAAAAATGAGCCGGGCATGGTGGCAAGCACCTGTAATTATAGCTACTCGGGAGGCTGAGACAGGAGAATCACTTGAACCCGGGAGGTGGAGGTTGCAGTGAGCCTTGCACTCTAGCCTGGGCAACAGGAATGAAACTTCATCTCAAAAAAACAGACAAACAAACAAAAAAGAGGATGGACATGCTGGCTCACGCCTGTAATCCCAGCACTTTGGGAGGCCGAGGCAGGCAGATCATGAGGTCAGGAGATCAAGACCATCCTGGCTAACACAGTGAAACCCCATCTCTACTAAAAATACAAAACATTCGCTGGGTGTGGTGGCACGCACCTGTAATCCCAGCTACTCAGGAGGCTGAGGCAGAAGAATCGCTTGAACCCAAGAGGCAGAGGTTGCAGTAAGCTGAGATCATGCCACTGCACCCCAGCCTGGGTGACAGAAGAAGACTCCCTCACAAAAAAAAAAAAAAAAAAAGGAAAAGAAAAGAAAATTGTCAACTTTAGGACACATTGTTGTTGTTGTTGTTGTTATTATTATTATTGTTATTATTATTATTATTATTATTATAAGACAGAGTCTCACTCTGTTGCCCAGACTGGAGTACAGTGGCAGGATCTCGGCTCACTACAACCTCTGGCTCCCAGGTTCAAGCAATTCTCCTGCCTCAGCCTCTTGAGTAGCTGGGACTACAGGCACGCGCCACTGATCTCAGCTAATTTTTGTATTGTTAGTAGAGACAGGGTTACACCATGTTGGCCAGGCTAGTTTTGAACTCCTTACCTCAAGTGATTTGCCCGCCGAGGCCTCCCAAAGTGCTGGGATTACAGTCATGAGCCACCGTGCCTAGCCCAGGACACATTGTTTTAAAAAATCTCTGATGATCACAGTTGTTCCTTAGTTTAATGTAATCTCCTACTCATTCCTCCTCTTCTTTCATTGCTACTTTACTATAACTGTCCTTTGTTTTGTTAAAATTCCTATCTTTCCAATAATACTGTTTTATTTTAACATCAATGAATTGTTTTTTCTTAGTTACCTTGAGTCTTATTTTGATTAATTTTATTTTAAAAAATCCTGTATTTCATCTGCTCTCTCTATCAGATATGGCTGTTTCCTAAGAATGATGTTTATCTTACTTTGCTCCTTACTGGCTTTTGGCATGGATGCGCTTGATGTATTTGCTAGCAGATTATCTACCATAAGTAATAAAACATTCTGGCACCACATTACTATTTATGTAAACCAAACAAATGTTTTCTGTACTTTTTTCTCCTTACATGTATTTTTCATTTACTCTTGCAAACTTTTACTCCAAATATAAGTTAAGCTATAAAGTAGTTATATATTTTTTTAAATAAATTATTCAAAGTAATCAATGCTAGGTTTTCCTTAACGATACATAACTTCCTAGATGTTGTTAGGAGAGAAAATTCCTTTGCACCACACAAGGCCAAAATATTGCTACCTTGAATATCACATTTCTTATTCTGGTAAGTTTGGGATGGATTATCTGGCTCTCTCAAGGACATCCAGCTAGTTGATCAGAGTTCAAATACTACTCTATTTACTTTGTTATACAGATATTCCATGGTAATTTCTTCCAAGCTTAGATAAAATTATTTACTCAAACTTTTATTATGATGATTTCATTCTAGGGTTAATAGTATTCTGAAAGAATAAAATAAGTTTTGAAATGAAGTGTATTTTAACATGATTCTGATGTATCAATTCTATTTGGCCTGAAAAAAAAATCAGCTCAGGGTACCATAGATAGAGTTAATCACCACAAGGTATTATGAAGTGGTTATTGCACAGATTAAGAACAGATGATTGTATATAGGTTAATTAGAATTAAGTTCAAATATGCCTTGAATTAAGTGCAAATCTACTGACCCATCTTCCTCCCCAACCCCCAACGATCCACGCGCAATTTGGTTGTATATGTTTACAACTTACAAAGAAATTGGCAAACTAGCCCCAATCAAATAGTGTAGAGAAGCAAAAGAAATGAGGAAAAGTGGCAGGGAAGCTACAAAAAGAAAAAAGAAAATAAATAAAAGATGGCAGAATAGAAGCAGCTCAGGCGTGCTGCTCTCATAGGGAGCAGAAGGGCTGGCGAACACTGACTCTGCAGGCCGATCGGCTGAGAAACCATGCTGGGATCAATCAAGGCAGCAGGGGACACGGAGAGCAGAGAGGAGTGAAGCTGGCACCAGCCTGTTTGGGTTCAGCACGGAGCCAGGAGAACCTCTCCAACACAGGAAACTGAACGAGTGACAGCCCCCGGGACACTCACACTCCACAGGGACCTGTGTAAAACTGTGACTGAGAGAATCCTCCTGGCATCCCTGGTCTCCCCATTGCACTTTTAGACTGAGGCAGAAAGTCACCTGGACATTTTGCTGGGGCAACTCTTGATTGCAAGGGGACCTCTAAAGCCTTGTGGCCCGGGGCCGACCAGCACTGGTGCCATAGCCCCAGTGGAGGCCACAGTTGTGGTGCCAACAATAAGATTGCTCCACCTCACCTTGCTAGACAAGGCTCAGTGCCAGCTACTGGCCCGATAGTCCCACTTGTGTCTGAACTCAGCCAGTGACTGCAGCCTCCTCTTGTTCCCGGAAACACCTGAATGGCAAAGCTGGCAACCTCACTCTCTGACACTGGTAGACAAGCAGGCGATGATTTCTAGAGCTTCCAGCTAGCAGTACCGCTTTTGTGTGAACTCGGCCAGAGGGTGCAGCTTCCTATTGTGGCGGGAAGCACCTGCAGAGCAAAGCAGGCAACTGAACCCACTCCTGCCACTGGTAGCCAGGTGGGCAATTCCTGCTAGAGCTTCTGGCCAAGCGGTCCTGCTTCTGTTTGAACTTGGCTGGCAGGCACAGCCTCCGCTTATCGCTAGAAACATCTGGATGACAGGGTGGGTGAATCCACTCACGCCACACTCCCTGCCCTTCATAACCAGGCAAGCCACACCTGCTAGAGCTTCCAGCTTAGTAGTCCTACTTAGGCTTGAATTTGCCAAGGGTTGCAGCAGCCTATTGCCCCAGAAACACCCAGCAACACTATTCACAATAGCAAAAATATGGAATCAACCTAAATGCCCATTAACGGAAGACTGGATAAAGAAAATGTTGTATATGTACACCATGGAATACTACATAGCCATAAAAAGGATGATTTCATGTCCTTTACAGGGACATGGATGAAGCTGGAAACCATCATTCTCAACAAACTATCCTAGGAACAGAAAGCCAAACACCACATGTTCTCACTCATAGGTGGGAGTTGAACAATGAGAACACATGGACACAGGGAGGGGAACATCCCACACTGGGGCCTGTTGTGGGGTGGGGAGCTGGAGGAGGGATAGCATCAGGAGAAATATCTAATGTAGATGATGGGTTGATGTGTGCAGCAAACCACCATGGCATATGTATACCTATGTAACAAACCCGCACGTTGTGCACATGCACCCTAGAACTTAAAGTATAAAAATAAAAAAAAAAAAAAATCAGGATAGTGAGCATGCTCATCACCTCAAAGACATGTCATTTCTTTTTGGTGAGAAGATTCAAAAATTTCTCTTTTAGTTAGTTTGAAATATTATACAATATATTATTATGAACTATAATCACCCTACTGTGCAATGGGACGCCAGAACATTTTCCTCCTATCTAACTGTAACTTTGTTGACCAGCCTCTCCCAATCTCCCCCTTACCTCCTCTCCTTCCAAACCTCTGATAATCACTATTCTACTCTCTCCCTCCATGAGATAAACTTTCTGAAATTCCACATGAGTGGGACAATACAATTAGCTTGGTGCAAAGTAGTTGTGGTTTTTACCATAAAGAATGGCAAAACTTTGAGTGGCAAAAACAGTAATTACTTTTGCGCCAAGCTAATGTTTATCTTTCTGTGCAAGGCTTACTTCACTTAACATAATGTCTTCTAGGTTCATCCATGTTGTCAGAAATGACCGAATTTCATTTTATTTGGCTGACTAGTACTCCATCGAAAATATATATATATATACACACACACACACACACACCACATTTAAAAAATCCATTCATGTATTGTTATATACCACTTTTTTTTTTTTTTGAGATGGAGTCAAGCTTTGTTGCCCAGACTGGAGTGCAATGGCACGATCTCCATTCACTGCAGCTTTTGCCTTCTGGGTTCAAGTGATTACCCTGCCTCAGCCTCCCGAGTAGCTGGGATTACAGTCATGCACCACCATGCCTGGCTAATCTTTGCGTTTTTAGTAGAGATGGGGTTTCATCATGTTGGCCAGGCTGGTCTCAAACTCCTAACTTCAAGTGATCCACCCAACTCAACCTCCCAAAGTGCTCGAATTTTAGGCATGAGCTGCCATGCCCAGCCTATACTACATTTTAAAAAATCCATTAACACACTGATGGATGCTTAGATTGATTCCATATCGTCACTGTCATGAATAGTGCTGAAAAATACTAGCAAACTGAAAGCAATAGCACATCAAAAAGATCATTCACCATGATCTAGTGGGATTCACTTAAGGGATGCCACAATGGTTCAACAGACACAAATCAATAGATTAGATACATCACATTAACAAAATGCAGAAAATAAATGGGATGATTTTATTAGAAGCTAAAAAAGCATTTGGTAAAATCAAACATTCCTTCATGATAAAACCTGCCAACAAACTGGATATAGAAGACTATGCCTCAATATCATAAAGGGCATATATATCAAACCCATAGCTAGCATAAGAGTGGACAAGGAAATATTGAAAACCTTTTCTCTAAAATCTGCAACAAGACAAGGATGCCCACTTTCTCCACTTGTATTCAAAATAATACTGGAATTACTGACCAGAGCCATCAGGCAAGAGAAAGAAATAAAGGGCATCCAAATTGGAAACAACAGTCAAATTAGCCATTTTCAAACCACATGATCTTATACTTAGCAAAACCTCAAGACTCAACCAAACCACTGTTAGAAGTGATAAGCAAATTCAATAAAGTTGTAGGATACAAAATCAATATACAAAAATCAGTAGCATTTATATATGCCAGCAGCAAACAACCTGAAAAAAAATTAAGAAGACAATCCCGTTTATAATAGCTACAAGTAATATAAAATACCTAGGAATCAATTTAACCAAAGAAGCAAAAGAGCTATTCAAAGAAAATTATAAAACACTAATGAAAGAAATTGAAGAGGACACAAATCAAAAGATAGTCCATGTTCATGAATTGGAATAATTAATATTGTAAAAATAACAATACTACTCAAAGCAATATACAGATTCAATGCAATCTCTATCAAAATACCAAGGAAGTTCTTCACAGAAATAGAAAAAAAAAATGCTTAATTTATATGGAACCACAAAAGGCCTCAAACAGCCAAAGCAATTCCAAGCAAAAAGAACAAAGCTAGAAACAACATACCACCTGACTTTAAAATATACTACAAAGCTATAGTAATCAAATAAGCATGGTACTGGCATAAAAACAGATACATAGATCAAAGGAAAAGAATACAGAACCCCAAAATGCATTTACAGCCCACTGATTTTCAACAGGCTCGGAGAACACACTTTAAGGAAAAAGACAGTCTCTTCAAAAAATTGCTCTGGAAAAGCGGAATATCTACATGTCGAAGAATAAAACTAGACTTCTATCTCTCATCAGTTACAAAATCAGCTGAAAATGAATTGAAGACATTAAAGTAAGACCAAAACTGTTAGAAAAAAACATAGGGAGAAAGCTCCATGACATTGGTTTAGGCAATGTTTGTTTGTTTGTTTTATATAAAACCCCAAACACATGGGCAACAAAACCAAATATAGACAAATGAGATTACTTCAAACTACAAAGCTTCTGGACAGTAAAGGAAATAATCAATAGATTGAAGACACAACTTACAGAATAGGATAAACTATTTGCAATCTGTGCAACTCTCTAGGGGTTAATATACAGTATATATAAGGAACTCAAATAACAATAACAAAATAACAAATATTAATAATTAAAACATGGGCAGAATATCTGAATAGACATTTCTCAAAAGAAGACATACAAAAGGGCCAGGCGTAGTGGTTCACGCCTGTAATCCCAGCACTTTGGGAGGCTGAGGTGGGTGGATCACGAGGTCTGGAGTTTGAGACCAGCCTTGCCAATATGGTGAAACCCCATCTCTACTAAAAATAAAAAAGTTAGCCAGGCGTGGTGGTGGGTGCTTATAATCTCAGCTACTCGGGAGGCTGAGGCAGGAGAATTGCTTGAACCCGGGAGGCAGAGGTAGCAGTGAGCCCAGATCACACCATTATACTCCAGGCTGGGCAACAGAGCGAGACTCTAACTCAAAAAAAAAAAAAAAAAAAGACATACAAATGACCAACATTTGTTGGTATATTAAAAAACAGTCAACATCACTAAATGATATAGTTTGGCTGTGTCTCCACCCAATTTCATCTTGAATTGTAGTTCCCATAATCCCCACGTGTTTGGGAGGGACTTGGTGGGAAGCAATTGAATCATAAAGGCAGTTACCTCCATGTTCCTCTGTTGATAGTGAGTGAGTTCTCATGAGATCTAACGGTTTTACAGGCGATTTTTCCCTCCTTCACTCTGCACTTGTCTATTGCTTGTTACCATGTAAGATGTGGCTTGGCTCTTCCTTTGTCTTCTGCCATGATCGTGAGGCCTCCCTAGCCCTGTGAAACTGTGAGTCTGTTAAGCCTCTTTTTTTCATAAATTACCTAATGTTGAGTATGTCTTTAGTAGCAGCATGAGAACAGACTAGTACACTAATCATCAGAGAAATGTAAATCAAAACCACAATGAGATATCACTTCACCCTTGTTAGAATGTCTATTTTCAAAAAGATAAAAAGTAAATGCTGGTGAGGATGTGGAGGATGAGAATTCTTATACACTCTTGGTGAGAATGTAAATTAGTACAGCCATTATAAACAGTAGTATAAAGGTTCTCCAAAAAATTAAAAATATAACTACCATAAGATCCGATAATATCAATAAACATATATCCAAAGGAAATTAGATCAGTATGTTGAAGAGATATCTACATTTCTATGTTTATTGAAACTGCTTTCTTAATAAAGTCACCGAGGTGATCTACATGCATTTGGTTCCCTGAGAATGAGTTGAGAATACTAGCTATGCATCAAAAAAATGGATTGTGACATGGTGTCTAATTGATGTTACAAATCAATACAATTTGCTAAAGAAGAGTCACTAAGAATGCAGACTCTGGAGTGAGATTTCTTTAGTTTATAGCCAAATATATTTAATATCCATGAGCTTTGGGAACATGGGCTAGCTGAGGAAACTTTCTGCCACATTTCTTCTACCTTTAAAATGGAAATAATTATAAGATATTCCTCATGGGTCTGTTATAATGATTAAATCTGACAACAGATGAAACACACTATAAAGATGCATACCATATTTTGAAAAATCAGTAAATTTTAGTTATTTCCTTGTATTTAGTGGGATTTTTTAAAAATAGAAATATTCTAAGCACAGAATTTATTGAATTTATTACTCTGTGGCCTATCATGGAAACAGCATTATTATGTGATACATATATAAAATTTTAAATATCATATTGTACTGTGGTCCTACTATAATATTCAAATTTCAGAAACTATCATTTTCGTATTTGTTTCACATTTGTCATTTAGGAACATCAGGACTATTGCTTTGATGAGCTATTATTTATTGCTTTTCTGTTAGACTTAGTAAGCAAATATAATAATACAGTAAAAATAATGATAAACTATCTCTTTCAACGATTTGAAAGTAGCCTCATATTTTGAGACAAAATCTAGTGTATCTTTTTTTGAAACAGACAAACTAGGTCTTAAAATACATCAGACAATTATGCTGTTTATATTGGTGAGTTACATGAATTCAGTTAGTAAATAAGGAACACATGTTCTACTAATCAAACTATATAGACACAATTTGCTTTTCTGACCTAAAGGCCATACCCAAGAAAAGCTGTTGCTCATTTTGTTCCTTCACTTGGGAAAAGGAAAGGAGAAGTTTAATATTTCTCAAATGAATTGTGATCTTATTCCAGGAGCTTTTGAAAATGTAGTATTATATAAAATATAGAATTTCTATATGAAAAACAGAATTCGACAATTCACGAAAACCCACCTTGCACATATTCAATCATATTTAATGCATATAGTATGTTGTGAGATGGTGACCGTAAACTTATTTCATAGACAGGGAGGAACCCAGAGTTGAGGTTACATGTCAAGGCGGTACATGTGTCTTCTGACTTCAGAACTACTAGTGTGTGTTCTCCCAACAAGTAGGAAAAGAGAAAGGTCTTCCTATTCTCTTTTTTAAATTGTGTAACTTAAAAATTAACATTCCTGAGTTTAATATCCAATGCTATTACTTACTGTCTATGTAATTTGGTTAGAATATTGAACTTTTATGTTCCTCTGTAAGATAGGATACTAATTGAATCTCCTTTGTGATGGCCTGTGAGCTGAATCATGTACAGTGTTTAGATGAGACCCCAGTACCTACTAGCAGTACCTATTAGCAGTCATAACTTACCACATCTTATTATTATCATTTCCTTTTTGCAACCAAACTGTCAAAATTGTGAGTATCCTGGCAATGGAAAATTTTCAGCTCTTCACAGTAATCCTTGAATCACTCTCAGACCAATTCATTAGAACCGAATGGGAAATGTTCTTTTGCTGAGGCGACTCAGTAAGCTCATGAATCTTTCCCTCAAACACACACACACACACACACACACACACACACACACACACACACACA
>NC_045452.1:60590349-60638456 GCF_002776525.5 Piliocolobus tephrosceles | reverse complement strand
ACACACACACACACACACACACACACACACACACACACACACACACAACCACACACCCATAAACCTATATAAAATGGAATGATAGCCTTTCAAGTAGAAAACACGTAAAAAAGAAGATACAAAGAAAATATATGTAACACTTATGAGATTAAGCCCAGTTTTTCATTAAAACATCTGCTCTTCAAATTTCCTTCCCTTGGCTCTCCCTTAAGTATTTTATTTTCAACTTATGGAAGCAATTAATTGAATGCAAACTCCAGGGAAATAAATGGCCGCAGCATATAGCTCATTCAATATATGTTTTTGCATTATCTTACATACAAAGCACATTAGTTTTCAGGTTAGTAACTTCATATTTTTATTGCTTGTGGGAATTATTCCAAATGAAATGAAATGCACATTTCCTTGTTTTACATGTTTTTATTCTAGCATGAATTTCATCTGGGGTTGCATAATGGAAAGATATATTTTCTTCTAAAACCTTTTGTCATAGTTTGAAAGGATCAATGGCTCCTCCCTGTGATTCAGTTTCACATGGCTATTTCCTATGAGCCCTTAAAGCGTGGAACCTCAATGCATTTGTTTCTGCTTAAGAATTATAAATCTTCTTACTCTATTCTGTGATGATGCCATCCCTTGACAATGGTTGTGCTAAAAGATTTTCAAAAGCTGAGTTCTGGGAGTAGAAGGAGGTTTCAACTTTGAATCCTATTTTCTGATCAATTGGAGCCTCTTAATCCTCTTCCTTTACTCGACTGTGCTCTGGTAAATAGCTGTCAGCAAGGGAAGGAGTTCAATAACCTGTGGGCCATGACCCACTTAAAGGTTCCTTCTTTTGGGGAAAAAATCCAAGACAGCCTTAAATGTCAGTATTCTCCTGGAATGCCCTGGTGTCAGCCTCAGGGGTTCAACTGCCATGTGTATCTATAAATTCCAGCCTTTTCAAATAAAATACTGGAAGTTATTACATCTGTCAGGTGAAGCAGAGGCAAATACAAGCCTTGAATATAAAGATTTGATTCATATATATACCGTCAAAATAAGAAAGCCAGAGAGGTCTTCTAATATTTGGGCATACATGATACATTCTTCAGTTGTGTATGATATTAATTAAAAATTGACTGATTATTCTTATCCTACCCATTTTAAGATAATCCACAATTAATCACTGGCCCGGCATTACAATGCAATGTTCTATCAAATTAATGCAAAAGATTGTCCTCTTTTTTTTTTTAATACACTGAATCCTCCCTTTTTATTTCAGATGTGGTGTTTTGTTAAGGATTTTATTGTAATACAGTTCTTTAGTTCCCTGAAAGTTTAGACATATGTGAAAACTCATTTCTTAATAAAAAGCCCATCATAAACATGGAAAGGGTAAAATGACATCATGTGACAAATGTTGCTATTAGCTTATCTATTGTTATGGAATTATTTTTACTGTAAACAGTTCACCAAAAAATAAAAAACTGTCAAAAAGCTACTGAACTAAATGTCTGTTTTTATTTTAGTGAATTGATCATAGATTCATCTGCCCTTTAGTTTTTTTAAGAGTTGTTAATCACATATAAAAACTAGTCATGATTTAGTGCAAAACTACAAATACATGCATTTTTAAAATGTAGGGATGCTGAAAATAAAAGCCAATTTGCTTCTCAGGAGGGCTAAATCTTGGTTTCAGCAACATGAAGCACTGAGGTATTTAAGCTGCTTGGGGACAGCATTACAGAAGGGTAGAAGAGCGCTGTGTGCTTACATGAGCTCTGGTTTGTCTTTCTCTCTACAATTTTCTGCAATTACAAAACATATTTTGAGCAGAGCTTATGCTTTTTTAGACAGCTAACATGTTTCATCTGTTATTAAATTACTTTATCTCTCCTCTTCTATTCTGTTTTCTATACTTTCCTGGTGGAAAAGGTTCAGTTTTTGTATGGCTGTCCAAGATGAAAACAGAAGATACTACACATTTTTGACTCAGTGAATTTAGATCCAAAGATGACTGTCAATCAATGTCAAAGTTCACAGTCATGGCATGCATAAGACATGCATGACATGCATGCATAACTTTGTGTGTGCATGTATACAATATGCATGCATAAAATTATACATGCACAATTTTATGCATGCAAGACATGCATGAATAATTTTACTTTCTCATTGTGATTCTTGCTTCCAGTTGATGTGGTTCAATTCAAAAAAGATTCATTATGATTTTACTTGAGATCAATAGCTACCCCTGAATGTTTTTGGAAATCAATGCAGGACTGAGAAGCTACCTTCCACATTGTGTTCTTGGGGAGATATTAGCTAGTGGCAGGTGAGCTTATGTTAATGTGATGGCACCTGCAAGTACATAGAGGTTGAATATGTTAGTAACATATTTAAGACATACTCAAAACTTAGGGATTCCTTGAGTCTTCAATTTCATAAGCATTGTTTGTTAAAATTAGCACCACAAAGGTTTAAGGAATAAAAACAACTTTCTCAAGTTATTTTTTACTTATAACTCAATGTACACACACACATAGGCAAACACGCAAAGCAAACATAATGTAATATTAAGATTAGGCCGGGGATGGCAGCTCACGCCTATAATCCCAGCACTTTGAGAGGCCGAGGTGGGCTGATGTCTTCAGCCCAAGAGCTCTAGACCAGCCTACGCAACATGGCGAAACCATGCCTCTACAAAAACTTAAAAAATAATATCCAGGCATGGCGGTGGGCACCTGTGGTCCCAGCTACTTGAGAGACTGAGATGGGAGAATCACCTGAGCCCTGGATGGGATATTGAGGCTGAAGTGAGCTATGACAGCATCAGTACACTCCAGCCTGGGTGATGGAGAGAGAAGCCATCCCAAGGAAAAAAAAAAAAAGATTCTATACAATATTTGACCTTGAATGCTATATTATTGAATAGGAATATGGATAAAGGTGAACTAATTGATGACAATTTCAATATGAGCCAATAGAAATCATTTTATTTATTAACAGCTTTATTGAGTTATAATTAATATAGAAAAGCTGCATATATTGAATGTGTACAATTTGATGAGTTTGGATGAAGGCAAATATCAGTGATAACATCATCAAAGTCAAGGTAATAGACATATCCAACATCTCCCAAATTTTCCTCGTGTCCCTTTCATTGTTTTTGTAGTAGAAACGTAACATAAGATCCACCATCTTAACAAAGTTTGAAGTACACAATACTGCATTTTAACTATAAGGACTGTTATCTAGCATATTTCTAGAGCTTACTCATCTAGCACAACTGAAATTTTATACCTTTTGAACAACTGCCACACTAACTTCATAAATAACCCTACATTTTAAATTTTGCAACGTCACATGTCAATCCCTTTAAAATATTTTTTGTATTGATATGTCAGTTTTTTTGTCTTCCCTATAAGTTGAAAACTACCAGCCTCTAATTTAAATCCAGGCATCTGGATCTCTCAAAAATCGCACAAAATAAATCCGATTATATTTCCATGAAGGCCCTCCAGATATTCATAAACACGTGTCATGCTCTCCACCCCATCTCTGCTTTTCTAATGTATTAGTCAGTGTTCTCCAGAGAAAAAGAACCAATTGAATGTGTGTGTGTGTGTGTGCACGCGCGCACATGCATGCAGATGTGTATATACACACACATACACAGAAACATATTTATTTTAAGGCTTGCGTGATTATGGAAGCTGGCAAATACAAAATCTGCAGGGTGCTCTGGCAGCCTAGAGACCCAGGGGAGAGCCAATGACGCACTTCACATCTAAAGGCCATCAAGGCTGGAGATTTCGAGATGAGCTTATTTTGCGGTTTGTGCAGCTTCCTCGAAAGATTAAAAATAGAACTACTGTATGATTCAGCAATCCCACTTTTACGTAAATATCCAAAAGAATTGAAATTAAGATCTCTAAGAGATATCTGCACTCCCATATTCACTGCAACATTATTCACAATGGCTAAGATATGGAAACAACCCAAGTGTCCAACACAGTGAATGAAGAAAGAAAATCTGGCCTACATGTGTATAATATGAGTAAGACTCAAAAGAGAAGGAAATCCTGCCATTTGGGACAATATGCATAAACTTGAAGAACATAATACTAAATGAAATTAGTCAATCACAGAAGGACAAATTCTGCAATATTCCACCTATACGAAGTATCTATAAGAGTTAAACTCATGGAAGCAGAGCATATGATATTTGTCAGGGGCTAAAGGTAAAAAGAAAATTCATAGTTATTTTTACTTTGGTTTATTGAGATATAGTTGTCAAAGGACAGATATGTGAATATTCGAAATTAAATACTGGAAAATTTTAATTTTAATTTTACAACAATGGAGACAATATCATATAAGAAACTCAATTTATAAAGCTCCACAGATGATACTCATACTTGTAATATAACCTCTAATTTGAAATGTAGACATTTTGAAAGTGATTTTCTAGGAAAATTGCTAGATGTTGAATGCATCATTTCTTCCTTGCTAATGCGATATTCTTTTGTACACTGATGAGATCTTTCCTTCCATAAGGATTCCAACTAAGTTCCTCAAATAGAAAGAAATATTTTCTTTTGCCCTGAAGCCATTTTAATATGTGTATTAGTCAGGGTTCTGCAGAGAAGCAGAACTAATAGGATATACAGAGAGATATATAAAAGGAGTTTCATTATGAAATTGGTTCAGGCAAATACAAAGGCTGAGAAGTCCCATGATATGCCAGTGAGCAAACTGGAAACCAGGAAAGCCAGGGTACAATTCAGTCTCAGTATAAAGGCCTCAGAACAGGAGGAGCCAATGGTGTAACTCTTAGTCCCAGTACAAAGCCAAGAGTCTGAGAGGGGAGGGTCTGCTGGTATAAGTGCCAGAGTCTACAGGCTGGAGGATCACAAGCTTCACTGTCCAAGAGGAGAAGATGCAGAAAACGAATTTACCTTCCTCTGCCTTTTTGTGCTATCTTGGCCCTCACAGATTGGATAATGCCTGTTCTCATTGGTAAGGGCAGATCTTTATTCAATCTACTGATTCAAAAGCTAATCTATTCCAGAAACATCCTCACAGACACACCCCAAAATAATATCCTATTAGATATCTGATATTCCTTAGCCAAGTCAAGTTGACACACAAATTTAACTATCACAGTATGCGATATAGCTTGGCTGTGTCCCCACCCAAATCTCATCTTGAATTGCGGTTCCCATAATCCCCGTGTGTCATAGGTGAGACCCAGTGGGAAGTAACTGAATCATGGGGGCAGTTACCCTCATGCTGTTCTTGTGATAGTGAGTGAGTTCACATGAGATCTGATGGCTTTATAAGGGTTTTTTCCTCCCTTCGCTCCTGCCACCATGTGAAGAAGGACGTGTTTGCTTCCCCTTCCATCATGACTGTAAGTTTCATAAGACCTCCCAGTCATGTGGAACTGTGAGTCAATTAAACCTCTTTTCTTTATAAACTACCCTGCCTTGAGTATGCTTTTATTAGCAGTGTGAGAATGGACTAATACAGTATGAAAATACATAGCTTTTCTTAGGGGCATAGGAGATAGATTAATTTTAATGTTCTGATAAAGCTCTATTATTGTAAATGGAATCACATAATCATAGTCCTTTATGGAAAGCCATTAGATAGGTTCTAGGTATTTCTCCATCCATATTAGAGTTACATGAAATATATATCTGCAGTTAGGAAACATTCAGGCTGAAGAAGTCAGGATCTCTACTTGCAAGAAATATCAGGGCTTCACTTTCTAAATTCCTATTAATAAGTTCTCTAGATGTGGGAATTATATATTTATCAAATTTTACTTTTGAACATTAGCTCTTTGCAGAGGTTTTGAACATTTGCTCTTTGCAAGGAAAATGTCTACTTACACTTCATTCCTGTTGTCAAGAAGAAGACCTGCTTGAGTTCCTCAGCAAGGAAATCTAGTTTTAGGTTAGCTATCAACAGTGAAAATCAGCGAGTTTGGGGAGAATATGCATAATAATTAACTCCCTAAAACTATTTTAGAAGAGAAGGGATGACAAGTAATTGTAACTAATTTTAACAATTGAGAGGATGAAACCAAATCCAAAAGGAAACAGGAGTGAAAATGTCCCTCCTTGCATACTATTGTATAGCAATCTAAACAACAGTTGATTTGGTTTTCTCAGAATAATTAAATTCCTGTACTTTGTAGATTACTAAGATGACTAAACCAATGCTCTTGCAAACGATTTAAATTAAAATAAATTCCTCGAGTAAAATTATATGAATCTAATTAACATGGGAAGTAAATCCTTTAATTAGAAAAGTCAAATAATTATTTTTCTTCAAAGAAATGAAATTACTGCCATTACTTTCTGAACAGATAATACAGAATTATTTAATAGATAATTTTAAGGTGCCCACAAGGCAGGAATTTAAGTAGTGAGTAAAATATTTACAAGGGATTCAGGGATTAACTTTCTCCTCTAGGAAATTCCTTAGAACTTCAGTCTTCATTTACAAATCCTAAAATAGAATGACTGTCTAATGTCAGCGTTTCACTGAACAACTACATAGGCAAATTTATTTTTCTAAGAAATGAAATAATTACTCACATAGGTTCTTAAGTTACTTATTTAAATGATGTTATTTAGAATTCACTTTAATTAAACACATACACACAAAGCCCACTTATTTTGCCAGTTACATTTCTCAATATTTGGGACATTTCAGTTGAACTACACATTTTAGACGGAATTTGAGACTGGATCTGAAGAGGGCTACTTAGTTTCCTAAATTTCACTAAGAAACTTAAACCACTAAATTAAGATAATCTAAAAATAGCATGAGGAAACAGTACAAATATTAAGTAAGATTCTTACTATGAAGCTAGTTAGAATTGTTAATTAGAGCTGTATATTATTCATTAACGTAAATCACATATAAATAATTTAATACATAAGTAGTGCTACTACTGATTATCAAAGTAATCAAAGCAACACTTGGAGTAAACATACTATCCGTGATACATATGTTCAAACTCAATAAAGATTTTTGGAAATTTATATCTTCCTTTTACAAAGTCATGAGTAATTATTTCAAATGACAGGTAACTTCCTTTTTAGGTAAGATACACTATTATAGAAAATAAGATGTAGAAAGAGCCTGAATTCAGCAGTCAACACCCAAATTAAAATTTTCTGTAGTAAATCCCATAACATTTAGGCAATAGAATGTTAGGTTTAAGCAAGTGGGCTCTGTTATCAGACAGACATTTGAATTTGTTCTTGGCCCCTTACTATGTGACCTTCAGTAAAGTACTTGACCTATCTAAGGCTCAACTTCCTCATTGTGAAATACATAGTAATTGTAACTATTTGGTAGATTGTTGAAATAATTGAAATAATTATATGTAACTTACTGAGCATAGTGTTTACCGAGTATCTTAACATATGTGGTCTGCTATTATCATAGTAATTTTTCACACAGAGTTAGACACAAAAAATGAAAGAGAGCATGTGAATGGTGTCAGCCTTAAAATATTTGAGGCTTTCATATTTAATTAGGCCAGAAAGAATATTGGAGACATGTACGTTTCTCACCTACCCCAACTTCCTTGGGAGAAATGAAGTTGTGCTAAACCTCTTTATAAAGGAAAAGCAAGTTCTTACGTTGAAATGGGTAACTCACTTAATTTCAAATGGGTGCTGATGGGGGCTTGTCATTAAAACCCTAGATAGTATGCTTGTCATTAAAACCCTAGATAGTACAGGCAATCACTTAAGTTTCAGTGTGTGATTATCTTTCCAGGAAGTTCAGGAATGCAAAGCGATGTAGAATGTTTGATTTGCGAAAGTAGCAATCTTATACTAGTTATTAGTAGTGCAAGAGAGTTTAAAATCCTGTAGCACAAAATACTGTTTCAGCAAGCAAGATAAAGCAGTTGGGCTAATAAGAAATGGGCTCCCACGTATAATGGGAAGTCCTTCATTTCAGCAAGAAGGCAACAAAACTAAGCCTTCTACTTCTGGGGGTATTTGTTGGTAAGAAGCAGGTAACGATTTCTGGAAACCACTAAAAATGGCTGAATCCTTATCAATGGATGGGCACATAACTGACATAATCTATTTTTGTTGTTTAAATTCCGTGCCCTGAGCACTTAGATAACTTTTGAATAACCAACTGATTTTGGGAGCCCAGAAACTTTTGAGCATATTTCTAGAAAAATGGACATCATCTCCTTCCATTGTTACACCCTTTAGTAAGAGAGATCCTTATTCAGATTGAGCATATGCTGCATTGAGACTAAGGCCAGGAGGTTATGGAAGTGTGGTTGGTGCTACCATTTCCTTCTTTGTCAACTAATCAGAAATTAAACAGCATAATTTTTAATAGACTTATATTAAGGTATAAGGAGGATTGAGGTTAAGGTGTTCTTCACATTTATTTTGTCATTTAGCTAACTCAGACACCATCTGGAAGAAGCTGTTGGAGCCTTGTGCATGAATGAAAAAAAAAATAATTGAGGAATTAGGGAGCTCAAGCATTCTTTGGTAAGTTACAAAGAGAGATATTTGGGAAGGCAGGACAAAGCTTACTTTTGGCATCTATCTTCACGGTGGGAAATTTTAGTTCTTTTAGTCTATTATTCAGTCAGTTTAGTCAATTTAGTCATATTGAATGCACACTAAGCCAGAACTGTGTTAGGTCTTTGAGGTTTCAAGAATCTCAAGTGGTTCTTAAATAGATGATATTCAGCAATGGTTGCTGGATATCTTTTAATCAAAGGCAGAAGTAGAACTCCAGAGGAGTTACGGCTGTTTCTACAAAGTGGTTGGACAAAGTGTTTCCATTCAGGAAATTTCTGACATGGGGTAGCAGCTAGACTTGTGAGAGATGAGCCTGTCACTAAGAATAGAAAATCTTAGAATTAACATTTTACTGCAAAAACTATGTATTTCACAGCCACAGAATATTTTACTGCAAAAACTATGTATTTCACAGCCACAGAAGGGATTAAGCATTAGTTCTAACAATGTCTCCAAAATACCTGTAGAAGAGAATCTCAACCCTAACAGACCCATGGTACTTTTCCCAAAATAAAATTCCTGGTTGAAGAATACATGCAGACTGGTATACAGCTGCCAAAAATATCATGAGCATTTATTTCTTTTGATCATGTGAGTTTTCTAAAGTGGAAAATATATCTTATGACGATTATATCATTTTAATTTTCACGAAATAAAATTTAACTTTTTTTATTTTATTATTTATTCTTTGTCTTGTTTCTTTGATAGTAAAGATACTGTCGTTTACTTTCTTCTAGGACCTTCATAGTTTAGCAATTATGTTTAAGTCAATGATGTGTCTTTGATTGTGTTTTTGTATTTGTAGACGGTGTGTATAGGTATATAATATGTACAAGGTCAAGTTCATTTTTATTCCATATGGATATTCATTTACTCCAGCAAGATGGTTGCAATACACTTTCTCCCAGTTAATTTGACGCATTTACAAAAATCAGCTTATCTTATAAGGGTGCATCTATTTCTGAACTCTTTAATCTGTTCCAGTTATCAACATGTCTACTCTTTTTTTTTTCTTTTTGCGAGATTCTTGCTCTGTCGCCCAGTCTGGAGTGCAGTGGCATGATCTTGGCTCATTGCAACCTCTGCCTCCCAAGTTCAAGTGATTCTCATGCCTCAGTCTCTTGAGTAGCTGGGACTGCAGAGGTGCATCACCATGTCTGGCTAATTTTTGTAATTTTAGTAGAGAGAGAGTTCCACCATGTTGGCCAGGCTGGTCTTGAACTCCTGGCCTCAAGTGATCCGCCTGCCTCATTCTCCCTAAGTGCTGGGATTACAGGCATATGTGTCTACTTTTAAGTCAATATCTCATGTCTTGGTTACTGTTTCTTTAAAGCAAAAGCATATGTCTAATAATTAAAATGCTGCAAATGTGTTGATTTATTTTCATAATTTTTGGTCTTACTCTAGAATGTTTACCTTTCATAAAAATTTTACAATTGACTTGTCAAAGGATGCTGGTATTTTCATGGTCATTGTTTTAAATATATCAATAAATCTAGGAAAAACTATAGATTCTTTAGACTTGCTACTTCTCTATGAAGATGATACATCTCTCCATTTATTTTGGTTATCTAAAATTGGCTCAGAAAGGTTTTGTAATTTTCAATGTAAAGGTCTCACACATAATTAGATTTATTTCTAGGAATGTTGTTTGATGCTATAATATGTGAAGTTTTAAAAACCAGTAGTTTATTAATAGCTTATAATAATACTATTGATTTTTATATTTTGGTATTTTATTCTGTGATGTTTAAATATTACTCATTATGTAGGTGGTTTCTTGGTAGATTCTTTTTTATATGTAGATTATCATGTTCTCTGACAGAGATATAATTTTGCCACTTTCCTATATTTATGTCTTATATATATTGTTCTGCCTTATTGCATTGGATTGAACCTTTAGAGCAATATGGAAAATGAGTTGTCAGAGAAAATATTCTCAGTGTTAATGAGAATGAGTTCAATATTTCACCATTAAATCTAGTCTTAACAGTAGGTTTTTTTTGGATACCATTTTCTTCTATTCTATCCTTAGTTGCTCATAAGTTTTATTCTGAATTATTAAATTTAGTCATTTTTTCTCTCTATTGACTGGAACATAAGACTTTTCTTTCACTTTCTGTTTATGTAGTACATTCAGCAGTTCATTGAATAAATTCCTATGATAGTACCCATAATATTTTACTTAAGTTATTCAATTATTTATCTATAGTGTACAGTAATCACAGTTCTGCAAATAAACAGAAACAACAGAATGTGTGTGTCTATAGAAATAGATTTATTTTAAAGAATTGGCTCACCCGATTGTGGAGGCTAGCAAAAGAAAACTCTGCAGGGTGGGCTGACAGGTGGCAGACCCAGAGCAGAGTCCATTGCACTTCAAAGGCAAAGACCATCTGCTGCAGAATTCCTCTTACTCATGTGAGATCGATCTATTGTTCTATTCAGTCACCTTCAACTGACTGGATGAGACTCATCCAATAATGAAGGACACAATGCTTTACTCAAGGTTCACTGAGTAAATGTTAATCTCATCTAAAAACACAGAAACATCCAGGATAATGTTTGACCACACATCTGGGCACTGTTGACATCTAAAATTAACCATCACATATTATTGCTATTCCCTTCACTGGCTGTGCATTCACTGTGTTGTACACTTTAAGTATATACTATTTATATTTGACAGTTCACCTTGAAATCAGCCTGATTTCTCCATAGAACTGATGTTTATGGTTTTCCTTGAATGAACACAGAAATTTACCTTCCTTGTCTTAGAGCTTGAAAAAATTACATTTGTCTTATCTGAGTTCCTTTCTCAGCAAATCAACCATCATGTTTCCTGACAGCATCAAGGAATTGAAACTTACCAGATCATTGCATCTGGCCAATAAGAAGCAAGACCTCCACCCATCATGATTGCCTAACAGACCACCTGCTACCCATTGACCAACTCCTCTTTCATACACTTCCTTAATTTCTGTTTTTCCACATGTAGTTACATTTCTTCCCTGCTCTATAAACCCTTAATTGTAGTCACTTGAAGAAATGGATTTGAGATTAATCTTCCATTCTCCTTGACTGTAGCACTCACATAAAGCCTTATTCCTTGGAAATACTCATTGTCTCAGTGAGTGACTTTCTATGTGGTGAGCAAAACCCCTGGTGTTTCAGTAACGATCTTAATAAAGCAGGATTTAAAAAACGTAAACGTACTGTATGAATCTTGTAGTATGAATAGCAAGGAATTAAGAAAAACTAAACTCCCCACACATATCCTTTTTGAGGAAGGGAAAATCAATATCTTATAGTACTGTTTTCATTCTAAGAAATACTACCCATTTTATGCTATAAGCAAAATTTTATGGAATAGTTTATGAAATAAAATTGAACCTCATAGTTTTAGATTTCTTTGTACAATAATGTTTCATGTAGACACTTCCCCATCCTCCTTTTAACTATTTACTGTATACTTTTTGTCATAACTTAAAGTGGATTTATTTTCAGCACTTTTTAAAAGTTACCAATTATCTTTGGATACTATAATTGCCCTGAGTTCAGTTCCATGTTTTATAAAACAGGCACAATCTTTCTTTATGGGAGGAGGAGTTTCCTTCTATGTCTTTGGTTATCAGAATTAGAAAAACTGCCTTGCTGCTTGTGAGACTAATTTTATCATATTCTTCACGTGATGATGATGATGTGACTTCAATTTACCCTTCTTAATGTGATTGTAAATTTTCATATAATGAAAGAAGAGGCACAACCAAGATCACTGCACAGCACTGGTAACACGTAAAAATGTATTTCACATTTTGAGAAGAGATAAACTCTTAGCTCTCAAGGTCACAGAATGCTGAACGTTAATTGGCCTTTTGAGAAATAAAATCTTGAAAGAAGACCAAAAATTGCATTCAAGTATTATTCAAGATTGTGTATAACAGCAATACGAAAACAAAATGTGGTAAATTATAGTTAATTATAGTTGTTTGTTTCTACAAATCTTTGCTACATACAAGAAAGTATGACGTAGACTACTAATTTATGCTTGGAATTACTATTTTTTTTAACTGCTTGTCCGATAAAGGTCTCTTACTTCAGGAGGATATATTACACCTAGAAGAAAATTCATTTAATTAAGTAAATCAATATTAGATACAATCAAGCAACTATTGTGTTTGTAAATGGTTATATATAAAGAAAGAACACCATAATATTTGAATAACATTGTTAAAATAAAATAAAATAAAATAAAACTTTTGAAACAAGCAGGCAGACTTTATTAAAATATTTTTAAGATATTGAGAATTTGAACATGGCCTATGAAAAATAAAAAGCAGAAGTGCAAGCAAAAAAAAAAAAAAAAAAAACAGTTGTAAAAGTGGCTTTCGAAAAAAAAAATTGCTTGCCTAAAAAGTTAGGTTTGTAGATCATCGAGAAAATCATGCATTTAAGGCTCACCAAGGTTGGAATGAAGAAAAAAAAAATGTTAAGGGCAGGCAGAGAGAAAGGTCAGGTTACCCACAAAGGGAAGAACGTCAGACTAACAATGGATCTCTTGGCAGAAACTCTACAAGCCAGAGAGAGTGGGGGGCCAATATTCAATATTCTGAAAGAAAAGAATTTTCAACCCAGAATTTCATATCCACCCAAACTAAGCTTCATAAGAGAAGGAGAAATAAAATCCATTACAGACAAGAAAATGCTAAGATATTTTGTCAAATCTCTCTCATAATTTTTTAACATATTTAATTTTTAAACATATTTAACATTATTAATTTAACAATATTAAACTTAAATGTAAACAGGCTAATTGCCCCAATTAAAAGACACAGACTGGCAACTTGGACAAAGAGTCAAGACCCATTGGGGTGCTGTATCCAGGAGACCAGTCTCACGTGCAAAGACACACATAGGCTCAAAATAAAGGGATGGAGATATATTTACCAAGAAAATGGAAAGCAAATAAAAAGGGGGTTGTAATCCTAGTCTCTGATAAAACAGACTTTAAAACAACAAAGATCAAAAAAGACAAAGAAGGGCATTCCTAATGGTAAAGGGATCAATGCATCGAGAAGAGTTAACTCTTCTAAATATATATGCACCCAATACAGGAGCACCCAGATTCATAAAGCAAGTTCTTAGAGACCTACAAGAGACCTGGACTCCCACACAGTAATAGTGGGAGACTTCAACACCCCGCTGTCAATATTAGAGAGATCAAGACAGAAAATTAACAAGGATATTCAGGACTTGAACTCAGCTCTGGACCAAGCAGACCTAATAGACATCTACAGAACTCTCCACCCCAAATCAGCAGAATGTACATTCCTCTCAGCACCATATTACACTTATTCTAAAACCAACCACATAATTGGAAGTAAAACACTCCTTAGCAAATGTAAAATAATGGAAATCATAACAAACTGTCTCTCAGACCATAGTGCAATCAAATTAGAACTCAGGATTAAGAAACTCACTAAAAACTGCACAACTACATGGAAACTGAACAACCTGCTCCTGAATGACTACTGCATAAATAATGAAAATAAGGTAAAAATAAATAAGTTTTTTGAAACCAATGAGAACAAAGACACAATGTACCAGAATCTCTGGGACACAGCTAAACGAGTGTTTAGTGAGAAATTTATAGCACTAAATGCCCACAGGAGAAAGTGGGAAAGATCTAAAACCGACACCCTAACATCACAATTAAAAGAACTAGAGAAGGAAGAGCAAACATATTCAAAAGCTAGCAGAAGACAAGAAAAAACTAAGATCAGAGCAGAACTGAAGGAGACAGAGACACGAAAAACCCTTCAAAAAAATCAATGAATCCAGGAGCTGGCTTTTTGAAAAGTTTGACAAAATAGATAGACTGCTAGCCAGATTAATAAAGAAGAAAAGAGAGAAGAATCAAATAGACACAATACAAAATGATAAATGGGATATCACCACCAATCCCACAAAAATACAAACTACCATCAGAGAATAGTATAAACATTTCTATGCAAATAAACTAGAAAATCTAGAAGAAATGGATAGATTCCTGGACACATACACCCCTGCAAGACTAAACCAGGAAGAAGTCAAACCCCTGAATAGAACAATAACAAGTTCTGAAATTTAGGCAGAAATTAATAGCCTACCAACCAAAAAAAGTCCAGGACCAGACGAATTCACAGCCAATTTCTACCAGAGGTACAAAGAGGAGCGGGTACAATTCTTTCTGAAACTCTTCCAAACAATAGAAAAAGAGGGACTCCACACTAACCCATTTCTTGAGGCCAGCATTAACCTTATATCAAAACCTGGCAGAGATACAAGCAAAAAAGAAAATTTTAGGCCAATATCCCTGATAAACACTGATGTGAAAATCATCAATAGGCCGGGTGCGGTGGCTCAAGCCTGTAATCCCAGCACTTTGGGAGTCCAAGAAGGGTGGGTCACGAGGTCAGGAGATCGAGACCATCCTGGCTAACACAGTGAAACCCCGTCTCTACTAAAAAAATAATAATAAAAAAAAAAACTAGCCAGGCGTGGTGGCGGGCACCTGTAGTCCCAGCTACTCGGGAGGCTGAGGCAGGAGAATGGCGTAAACCCGGGAGGCGGAGCTTGCAATAAGCTGAGATCTGGCCACTGCACTCCAGCCTGGGCGACAGAGCCAGACTCCGTCTCAAAAAAAAAAAAAAAAAAAAAGAGAAGAAAAAAAAGAAAATCATCAATAATATACTGGCAAAACGAATACAGCAGCACATCAAAAAGCTTATCCACCACAATCAATTTGGCTTCATCCCTGGGATGCAAGGCTGGTTCAACATACACAAATCAATAAACGTAATCCATCACATACACAGAACCAATGACAAAACCACATGATTATCTCAATAGATGCAGAAAAGGCCTTGAATAAAATTCAACACCCCTTCATGCAAAAAACTCTCAATAAACTAGGTACTGATGGAATGTATCTCAAAATAATAAGAGCTATTTATGACAAACACACAGTCAATATCATACTGAGTAGGAAAAAGCTGGAAGCATTCCCTTTGAAAACTGGCATAAGAAGGGATGCCCTCTCTCACCACTCCTATTCAACATAGTGTTGGAAGTTCTGGCCAGGGAAATCAGGCAAGATAAAAGAATAAAGGGTATTCAAATAGGAAGAGAGGAAGTCAAATTGTCTCTGTTTGCAGATGAAATGATTGTGTATTTAGAAAACTCCATTGGCCCAAAATCTCCTTAAGCTGATAAGCAACTTCAGCAAAGTCTCAGGATACAAAATCTATGTGCAAAAATCACAAGCATTCCTATACACCAGTAATAGACAAAAGAGAGCCAAATAATGAGTGAACTCCCATTCACAATTGCTACAAAGGAAATAAAGTACCTAGGAATAAAACTTAAAAGGGATGTGAAGAACCACTTCAAGGAGAACTACAAACCACTGCTTAAGGAAATAAGAGAGGACACAAACAAATGGAAAAGCCTTTCATGCTCATGGATAGGAAGAATCAATATCGTGAAAATGGCCATACTCCCCAAAGTAATTTATACATGCAATGCTGTTCCCATCAAGACACCATTCACTTTCTTCAAAGAATTAGAAAAAACTACTTTAAATTTCATATGGAACCAAAAAAGAGCACATATAGCCAAGACAATCCTAAGCAAAAAGAACAAAACTGGAGGCATCACGCTAACTGACTTTAAATTACACTACAAGGCTACAATAACCAAAATAGCATGGTACTGATACCAAAATAGATATATACACCAACGGAAAAGGAAATAGGCATCAGAAATAACGTTACATATCTACAACCATCTGATCTTTGAAAAACCTGACAAAAACAAGCAATGATGAAAGGATTTCCCATTTAATAAATGGTGTTGGGAAAACTGGCTAGCCATATTCAGAAAAGTGAAACTGGACCCCTTCCTTCTACCTGATACAAAAATTAACTCAAGATGGTTAGACTTAAACGTAAGACCTAAAGCCAAAAATACTCTAGAAGAACAATACCATTCAGGAAATAGGCATGGGCAAACACTTCATGACTAAAACACCAAAAGCAATGGAAACAAAAGCCAAAATGGACAAATGGGATCTAATTAAACTAAAGAGCTTCTGCACAGCAAAAACAAACAAACAAACAAAACAAAACAAAACAAAACAAAAAACTGTCATCAGAGTAAACAGGCAACCTACAGAATGGGAGAAAATTTTTGCAATCTATCCTTGTGACAAAGAGCTAATATCTAGAATCTAAAAGGAACTTAAACAAATTTACAAGATAAAAACAACCCCATCAAAAAGTGGGCAAAGGACATGAACAGGCACTTCTCAAAAGAAGACATTTATGTGGAAACAAACATAAGACAAAAAGCTCATCATCATTGGTCACTAGAGAAATGCAAATCAAAACCACAATGAGATACCATCTCATGCCAGTTAGTATGGTGATCATTAAAGTCAGGAAACAACAGATGCTAGAGAGGATGTGGAGAAACAGGAATGCTTGTACACAGTTGGTGGGAGTGTAAATTAGTTCAACCATTGTGGAACACAATCTGGAGATTCCTCTAGGATCTAGAACCAGAAATACCATTTGACCCAGCAATCCCATTACTGGGTATATACCCAAAGGATTATAAATCATTCTACTATAAAGACACACGCACATGTATGTTTATTGCAGCACTGTTCACAATAGCAAAGACTTGGAACCAACCCAGATGCCCATCAATGATAGACTGGATAAAGAAAATGTAGCACATATACACCAAGAAATACTATGCAGCCATAAAAAAGGATGAGTTCATGTCCTTTGCAGGGACATGGATGAAGCTGGAAATCATCATTCTCAGCAAACTAACACAAGAACAAAAAACCAAACACTGCAAGTTCTCACTTCGAAGTGGGAGCTGACCAATAAGAACACATGGACACATGGAGGGGAACATCACACACTGGGGCCTGTTGATGGGTAGCGGGCTAGGGGAGGGATAGCATTAGGAGAAATACCTAATGTTGATGATGAGTTGATGGTGCAGCAAACCACCATGGCACATGTATACCTAGGTAACAAACCTGCACATTCTGCACATGTATCCTAGAATGAAAATTATAATAATACTAATAATAAACTAAGGTCCTATCATGCCTATCATGGATCTACAATTTGAGGACAAAAATGCATTCTTTTGAGTAATACGTCTTGGTAAATCCAATATTGAGAAGAAAACAGCAGATAGAGTGGTTTACCTTTGATTATTTTATTACAAAATACCTAACATATCAGAGTTTAAAAAATTGTCTGACTTGGAAAAATGTTTTAGGGAAGAGATGAAAAGGGAAGAAATAAAGTAGAATTCCTAAACCTAAAATATACAGATTCAATCAGTGAGGGAAAATTGTGTGTGTCTGTGTCAAGAAGAAGGTGGGGCCCAATCAGGAGCTAGAACCAGGGAGACATTTTTGCAGGAATGATAATATGGTAAACATATTTTATAATATTGTCCTATGGATGCTATCAATAGATGAATCTAAGAAGTTAGTGGAGTGAAAATAAATAGGAGATTATGGCTGCATGACCTGAGAGAAACTGAAGTATATCAAAAAGTGTATTTGTGTAGTTTTAGTTTTAGTTTTTTAAAACAGAAGAGAAAAAGAAAGACAAAAGAGAGATAAAAGGAGAGACAGAGAGAGAGACAGGTGAGGAAAAGAGAAAGAACTTTTGAAAGTTCCACAAAAAGTTGATGAGACCATATTTACATAAAAATTACAAAATTATAGGATATATAATTAGTTATTTAAACTCTACAGATTTCTATCTTCAAAAGGATTACAACTTTTGAGGTCTTATGTTTGTTTTTAGATCCTTAGAGATTTAGAAGGCTTACAAGGACAATTAACTGTCCCTATATCAACCCACTCATTTTTGCACAAGAAACAGAGAGGTTCCCTTTGTGATATCAGTGAATGATTTAACCTCAGTGCTATAGCTTTTCCCCTATTCTCCCACTACAGCATCACACTGGCAAAATAGACAATTGCTTTATCTCAATTATGGTGACACATCAGCCAATTCAGGTTGGTATATAACTGATATACAATTGCTGTTTACTGAAGAAGAAACTTCTCTTGTTTATTCATTATCTGTAATGTCTTTCATTACTCAACCTCCTTAGACCTCTCTGGAGACTAATTTTTGGTACATAAACAGAACAGAGAAATTCAGGAAAGCATCCAGTTTTTCAAACAAAAAAAAATCAACAAAAATATTTGTCTATTTTTTATTTGCTTCATCAATTATTTCTACGAACTTTTTAAATATACATTTAGAAGTCTTATATTTGATTTACAAATTGAGAAATGAACCACAACTTCAAAAACATAATACAAGAAAAGCTTCAAAGGAGAATAATTGTTTTCTTTACCCACACCCAAAGTTTCATTTATTTCATTTAGCAATAAATGAGTAAATGTACTTTGGGTACACACTTTGTCCCCTGCCTTTTAATTTACCCTCTATCATATCACCAGGTGGTACCATATGTAATTCTACTTTCACCGGGCAAGCTGCACCCTGTTAGGTTTCAAAAATATGTTCTGGTAATAACTTTCAGTTTAGAAAAGCAAAACAAAATGTGGAGTATGCAGGCATAGTCATAAGTTATGACTTCCTCTGAATGAAAGAAACCATTCTGGTGTTAATAAAATTTGCATGTATATAAAGTAGAAAATCACATGCTTTAACATAAATGCCAGAGGAAAAAGCAATTGCAGCTGGCTGTTGAAAGCCTTGGCTCTTATGTCCACCTGGCTAATGTATGCAACCCTAACTACAGTTGCACTGCCAGCAGTTTCCCTTTATTTTTCAATTACGCTTTGGAGGCAGGAGGAGGGCATGTATATTACAGAATTCTTTTGGATGTAAATAAATGTTTGTAATAAAAGAAGGAGATCACTTCCTTCTTAAGTGTTTCAATGCCTAAATTTAGGCTGTGGGCTTTACAAACTTATGGTTGATAGTTCCTTATCTAAATTTAATTATGCAATCGGATACATTACATTTTAGAATTTTCCTGAGGTTCAGTTTATCGCCCTTGGCCTTCAGGCAACCTTTTTTGTCATAAAAGAAACACCTAGATTATTAATATGCTCTGTTTTTTAGGATATAGAAATATTAAATTTTATATTTAGCTTTTGAAAATGATTGGGAGAATTTTAGAAGCTTTGTATGTAGTAAATCATCAGATAATTCCCCTCTGGTTTATATGCCTTGCTCCTCATATAAACTATTATTATAATATTCATTATAATTTTTCAAACTTTGATTTAAATCAGGAAGGAAGTATACAATGCAAGAACCACCTATTATGATAGATTTTAGTGGGGAGTTAATTAGTTAAGGAGCAAAGTTATTTTGGGGATCCTCCTATAAACTGTTTTATAATCTTGTGGGAAAGACAATACAAACATGCAATAAGTAATTCACCCTATTTCTCTTAGCCATAAAAATAACCGTCTTACTATTGCAGCCTATCTCTGCAAATAGTCTTGTATCTTTATTAGTCTTGTACCTTTATTAAAGTTAAAAATAGCTCTGTCTTTTTCCATGTTTCCAATAAGTAAATGATTCTGAATTTTCTCAATTACCTTGAAAGCAGAAATAGTAATAGAATCATTGTTAACCTTTGGTAACTTTTGTAAATTGTCCTAAATATATTTTACATTGTTATTTACTTGGGTCTAAAACAAAGGAAATGTAGCCTAGTGTTTTGGTAAATTTTCCAGTGAACAAATCTACTAGAGTCATGAATCCTATAGAGTCATGAACACTGGAGCAAGTTAGGATTACTTCGAGAATAGCCTTTGTTCTCTTTGTATGAAGGTGTTACTAAGGCATTCACATCAAGAAATCTCTACTTCTGTCATCTCGCTCCAACTTTTCTTTGGGGCTTCGCATCTTCCTTAGTTGTCTTTTTTCTTGCATACTATTCCATTCCATGTACTTGACCCTCCTATATTCCCTATCAATACAGAAAACAAAAAAATAGTATGCTTTTTAGGAGCCTCCCTGTCCTTGCAAACTTTCAAGAATATTGCACAAAGTGTCTATGAACTACAATTTTCTATACTATTATGCTGTACACCTAGGTCTAGGTGACACAAAGAACGCTTACCCCAACTGAAAATAAATGAATTATAAGCAAATGCTGAGTTATTTCCCTCTCTGATACTCTGGGTGATGGTCAGTGTGTATAAAAGAAGCAGTATAAGAATATCTGAAAGTTTTACAAGTTATTTTTCAAAATTATGTTGGCAAAGTCTACCCAGAGATTTCATGTATATCTCAATTGAGTTGCACAGACTCTTTATTTTCCTTTGTTGTTTTCTTTCCTTTATTGTTTTCCTTCCTTTGTTGTTGCAATTATCAATCGATAAACTTTATTTTATTTTGCCAATAGAAAGAGAGGAAAGGAAATGTGAAAAAATGGGAGATAGAGAGGGAATATGATCTTATTCTGAATATTCAACATTTCAGAAAACAAATAATAGAGCCTCAAAATATAGTATAAAAAACTTTAAATTTATACAATGAAGCTTTTCCATGAAGATATTTTCTTCTTTGTGGAAAAAAGTATCCATAGAATGATTCTGTGGGGAACTGATTTTCGTATCTTTTAAAGATACAAAACAATTAGTCTAGAAATAGAAAAATCACAAGATATGTAAAAATTAGGATAATTTTTTCAACACTTCTTACATCTGTATTACCCATGATAGTTGATATATGAAAGATGTCACTGAAACACCATTTTATACAGTGAAACAAAACTCCAAAGTGAACTAGCAGAGATAGGACTCATTTTTTCTTGCCAAGGGCAGAGATTTGGGGTTTCAATAGAACTGTATTAAGGTTGCAAGATGTCTCTAAAATGAAATTAAGCTGGTTTTGATAACAACAACAACAACAAAAGGAATGTCCTATTTGCAGATTTGTAATTTCATATTTATGATTTTGTTCTATCAATAGTATGTATATATGTTGCTATTGTGTTAGATGCATTATTGTTTCCCTATACTTAGCCATCACTCTGTTAGTTATCTTAGCTGTTGTGTTTAGTATACAGAACGTTTTACAACCAAATAAAAGTTAATGGTCTAAATCTGTAACTATTTATTGTTGTAATTCCTGGAGGGATTGTTGTCTTCTTAATCTTTAGGTTTTGGAAAAAAACAAAACAAAACAGCATAACATGGTGTTTTTCCTGGTTCCTAAGTCCTCAGTCATGTTTGCTCAAGCTGGCAAACCTGCAGTGCAGAAATAAGCATACCTCAATGAATATGTGGGATACACACAGTGTTTTACACAATCTTATAAATAATCCGTATTTTTGAAAATTTAATAATTTTTATTGAAACTTTTGCAACCAGCCACTCAAATGGCAAAATCACTTGGAGTGTGAAAATTCTGCATGCTCATACCATATGCAAAATCAGTGCAAAAACTTGTCTGCTCCATAGATCTTTGATTCCTTTCTCTGCCAGGTAGAAACTAAGAAAGGGTTTTGCAGCTTGGCCACAGGTGGAGGAAAGAAAAAGGCAGGAGAATTCGCTGCAGCCAATTACATGAAGGGAATCAGCGAATCAACACTCACTGTGGTTGGCCTGATGAGGTGAGGGTGAAGAGCAAGAGAGTGTGGACATGCCTTTTTGTGTAACAGTTGGCTGAAGCAAACTGATTACATAGAAAGTAAAAGGAAAATCATAGGGAGAGACAGAATAATCCATTTTTTTCTCAAGATGAAATTGCTTCAGTCAGAAGTTGCTTTAGAAGATCTCACTACATAAAGAAATAACATAATCAAGATGGAAAGTTTAGGTTATGTAAACATTAAGAAATAATTGTTGCATCAGAAAAACATATCCCTTTATGAAGGATTACCTGTGATTTTATTTTCATATCACTAAAAAAATATTTTTTGTTCTATGAGAAAAGAGGCTGGACGTAGAAGTAATAAATAAGTCTCACAGTGTGTATGTCATACCTTAACAAAACTAGCCTGAAATTAAATAAATGTATGTTCTAAAAATGAACTTATCCCTTTTAGCATGTGGAGCTCAACCCAGGTAGCCAATTATTTGAGTGATATTTCTAAAAATACAGAATACACAGTAAGGGTACCAATTTAAAGCTAAAAGAATGATATATATATTTTATATATATATATATATATACACACATATATATCTAAAATAATTTATTGGCTAGGTTTGTATTAGCTTCATGATATTCAAATAACTAGCTCCAAATAATTTCACAAATCACTACAATAAATAAAGTGCTTGATGAGTCTAAATTATTCGTACAGATCCAAAGAAAGCCAAAAATGAGGCTATGACAAAGAGTAGAATTAGAAAGGAAATATTTGCCCCGTGATGAAATACAAATAATACATTAAAATTTTAAGTACAGCAAATCAGTGGGAAAAGAAAAAAAAATTGTGTAGATACTAAAATCAATGAATGGAAATATTTGAATTTAGGGCTATAAGAAAAACTGTAGTGTAATTATTTAATGTATCAATGACCTTGTTGAAAATGTGAACAGTAGGTAGTCATTCCAATAAGAAGGCACAATAATAGCACATAAGATTGATAAGATTCATTTAATAAGGCATGATTACAGTGGTAACTACTACAAGACGGATGTTATTGTTTGTATCCAAATAAATTCCATTAAAATCACTTTAAAGGACTAGGATAAGAAATCTGTTCAAGCTGTTGTCCTAGCTCAATGTTTGAAATCCCAAGGGAGAGAGGTAATAAATGAGTTAAACGCAGTAACAAAGTCCCCTTATCTAAAGCTGAGTTCCTGGAGCAGCATAAAAATCAGAAGCTCTTTATGCTGTGTGGATTTATCAAAGTACAAGTTTCTCCTTGCCTTTTAATAAGTATCTGGATAAAAGACAAGAGAGGTCACTGGCCAAAGAGAAAGACAGTATGATTTATTTTAGAATTTAGTTAGTAGAATGTTATTTTATAAAATGTGCATTTGGTTATTAGAACACTGAAATTTTTGCTTACATTTATTAATGAAATCTGCAGTTTATATCCATAACCATGACCAAGGCCAGTCAGTTGTATTGATTACAATCAGGAAAAGCATGATAAATAGATCAAAAAAGAACCTTGTAATATATGAATGAGCAGGCAACAGGTCCAACTTTGACCTTTCTTAGAACAATCCTATAATATTTTACTTTACTACTTTTCTTTTTATTTTACCCATTATAAATAGATGTGTGTTGTTTTAATCATTCACAAGGTTACCTGTTTTCACATAAATACTTTGAATAAAATCTTTATTTAAGAAGGATTCTTATAGCAGCTTTAGGGAATTGGACCTGAAAAGTATTTTTTTCTAAAAGAGAAAGTAAAATTGGTTGTGCAACTGATTATATCACCCATTCACATCCTAAGAATATTAATTTCTAATTTTTCTTTTTTATGTTTTTGCCTGCATATTGTAATTAATTCTTATTAAGTAGGGAGATTTTTAAAAAAAATAAATTGTTATAATCTCCTTGTTAATGCAGTTTTTCTCATTGATGAACAGGAAAATTCACTTTATTGACATAATTTACTATTCACTTTTTCTGCACTGTTTCAACTGGTTTGCCCTCCAGGGTGTGTCCTGTCGTGGTTAGTCTCACTGGTACGTGATTGATTACAGATGGTATTAAATAGATAGATGGTATTAAAGACCAGAAGGTAGTGATCATTAAATTATTCAATGCTCCTACTTTCAAAGGGGCAGTTCTTCACTACACTGTCATCCTTTCTATAACATAAAGTTGCACATATATCCACATTTTTATATATATGGATATATAACATATATGAACATATGTTATATATTTATACATAACATATATATGTATATATAATATATATTTATACATAACATATATGTGTATATATAATATATATTTATATATAACATATACGTGTATATATTTATATGTATAATTAATATATATTTATATGCATATATGTATATAACATATATTTTTATATGTATATATTTATATATAACATATATATAACATATATAACAAATATACATATATATGTTATATGTATATTATATATTTATATATGTATATATTACATACATTTATATATTATATATATGTATATATGTAACCCATATATCTCTGTATGTGGGTATTCATATATCCATATCTCATATTTTCATCTATATGTATATGTGTATTTCTATACATACAATAGCCAGAGAGATACATACATAAATAGATGAGCAGGCAGAGGTATTAAAAAAGGTGTACATTTTGCTGGGTTTTTTTTTTGAGTTGGAATTTCACTCTTATTGCCCAGGCTGCAGTGCAATGGCCCAATCTTTGCTCACTGCAGCCTCCGCCTCCTGGGTTCAAGTGATTCTTCTGCCTCAGTCTCCTGAGTAGCTGGGATTACAGACATGCATCGCTATGCTCAGCTAATTTTGTATGTTTAGTAGAGATGGGGTTTCACTATGTTGGTCAGGCTGGTATCGAACTCCTGACCTCAGGTGATCCACCCACCTCGGCCTCCCAAAGTGCTCAGATTACAGGTGTGAGCCACTGCACCTGGCCTAAATTTTGCCATTTTTATGTATGAATAAAGTATATGAAGTGCAAGGTGGCTGTTAAGATCAAGAAAGAGAATTCTTCTAAGAAGCTAATAAGAGCTAAATAGCCAAAAGCTGAGGCGATCGGAACAAACAAAAGATGTTATTGGGTTGTAGTACTCAAGATCTATGTTTCTCCCTTCCAATTATTTACTTCACAGAAAAGGCAGTCAGATTATCCTAATCTGACTCAGGCTACACAAACCTGTCTTTATTTTCTGTATAGAGGGGCAATGGTACAAGAGCTCAATCTCAGATAATTAGAATCATGATGAATTTATCAGCCTCCCCAAAGACATTTACTTCATGTGAGTTAGATGAGATTATACAGCTGCGTGGTCTAGGAAGACGTGAGGCCATAACATAGAGTGCCCCCACTTCAGTATTCTCCCTCATGATGACATTTCAACATTATTTCCAGGAGAGCTGGGACCTAAGCCCATTGTTTTGTTTTTTTCCAATAGAGACTGTAAATTATTATGCAGTAATGCATCAATCCAATAGAGAGATTAGATTTTTTATTTGACTTCAGTCGTGTATAAATGCCAATCCCAAACTACTCCTTTTCAGAGTAGATTCCTATTCTATCAGCTTTTAAAATTGACATAAAGATTGAGCTAAAAAAGGTCTATTTTTAGAATGTCAGATGTAATGAAACATAAAGAAGTAAAAAACAACTCAGGCAACAGTGGCACACAATTTGGGAGGCCAAGGCGGGACGATTGCTTGAGGCCACACATGTTTGAGACTAGCCTAGGCAACATGGCAAAATCCCATCTCTACTAAAAATACAAAAATTAGCCAGGTGTGGTGTCGCGGGCCCGTAGTCCCAGCTACTCGTTAGTCTGAGGTGGGACGATCACTTGAACCCAGGTGGTTGAGGCTGCAGTGAGCCATGAGAGTGACACTGCACTCCAGCCTCGACGACAGAGCAAGACTCTGTCTCAAAAAATTTTTTTCCTTGATTTAAATTATTATTTTCCTCCCAGTCATTTCAAAAAGAGGGACAAATAAAAGGAGATTTCAATAAAAATGCTGATTATTTTTCTGTTAATTTTGAATAAATGATATAGGTTGTTTGGCTGAAAACTGCCCTTTAAACTCGCTTCATTAGTCACGACCAGCTTGTGCTATAATTCAGAGACAAAGCCCACGTAACACAAACAAGGGAGCAATTACTTTGGCTTAAGACTTCTAGTGCTTTGAACTTTAATTTTTCTTTAACAAGATCACTTTTGGACTTCGTACAGATTTTATTTTCTCACATAAAATTATGTCCTTATCTACATTTATTAAACGTAAATTTTATTGACAGAAATATAGAAATGCTACGTTAATTGCCAAGGGCTGGGTGACGCCGAATATGGTAAGTTAAGTATTAATGAGAATTGTATTTTACTGTGTTCCAAGAGCCAAAGAAGCGTTTGACATAATATTTGCGGGTCTGAATTATAGGAACATTCTAACAGCATTAAGAAATTACATATGAAAAAAGAAATTATATGCCATAAAAGTATTTTATCTGAATCATATTTCTTAGTATTCTTCTCTATTAAATAGCTGACTTAGGGCTTTAGAATATCCTGAGAAATGATGTCCGTCTAAGTGGGATTTATAAATATTTCTTGACAAGAAAAGACACATTTACTTCATATTTTTAGCATGTATTATTTTACGACCTCAAATTGCAACTCCAGTTTTTTCCCTTCTTGAAATATTTTTAGATTTCTGGTAGAAAAATGTATTTCAAATCATTGTACAAGAGAAATATTTCTCTAAAGGGAAAATGAACCATAATATTAAAAAGAGACAAGCTTTTGGGGTTTTTGCAATCTGTTTAACAGGAGAAATAAAAAATACATGAAAATGTCTTTGTGCTTGAAACCAACTATTTTAAGCTAAAGTGAAACTGTCAAAATCAGCAATATTTATTGGGCATCTCTGTGTTTAAGAAACTCTTCATGTATCCATATATGTCATCTATACCCATGTAGATAGATAGATTTCCATATATCCATGTCATTACAGCTCCATGCTGTGGGCTTACAGGACATAAAGAAAAACATTGCTGCATTAAAAATAACTTAAAGAAAATGCTTTCATACCAGTTATAGTAGACTACTTAGAAGGATTTCTAGGCACAGTCGTTAAAGTAGCATAGTACTTGACTAATGGTTAGGTAATAATAATGCCATTGATTTGCTTGTTATATCAAGAAAGAAGTCAGTCTCAGGGTTTGTCAGTGCAGTGAGTGGGTACTTCTGCAATTCTCTCTCTCTCTCTTTTTTTTTTATTCCAGAAAGCTGTGCTAACTCCAAATGCCCCATTCTCTCATTACAATGAGTAACACTGGAAGAAAGGAGAGTAGAAAAGGGAAACTCTATTACCCTATGTTTTTCTTTAAACAGTGAAAAGTGTTTCTGAAAAGCCCTTATCTGACTTGCAGAGTAATGAGGGCAAAGGTTAATATGATATACCTTGCCCAGTAGCTCTTAAAGTGTCATCTACAGAAACTTGTTAGAAATCCAAATTTTCAGGTTCCAAACCAGTCTTACTGAGCTAGAAACTGGCAGTGGAGCCTGTAGATGATTAACAAGCTCCTCTGAACATTCTGAAGTACTCCTAATGTTTGAGAATTACTGCGTTATACCAATTGTGATTCACGCCCAGTGGCTGGATATGAATTGGAGTATTCTCACTGAATTCTCACTGAACTCTAGGCTGTTCTGCATTTTTTGTGTGACTTGCACTAACAATTAGAAGTCATCAAAGGCCATCACATTTATAGATAGAAAGTTCATAAAAATGATGGAGTTCATTATTATAAGATATCATTTCTCCTTTAGGGCTTTTGGTTGCAAGTAACAAACACGGAAATGTAACTGAAACTGGCTTGAACAGAAAAGGAGTAGAGAAGTGACTCAGGTAATTCAGGTCATGTAAGGTCTTATTAAGAAACTTAAGTGATAGATAAAGTCATCGCTGGGCTTAGATCTTTTCTCTTCCAGGCTGGCTTTACTCATGGTACTGGTTTCTAGGAGCTCCAGGATGGCATTTATCAAAGTGCAAATCTAGAGAAAATATAAAGTTTACTCTCACTTACTGAAGAGTCCGATTGAAGATTATATACTATATGTTGTTCATTAATTCCTTCCTGAATTAATCACCCTTATTGTAGCAATGTTTTAGGCCCTTTATCTCAGATCCAATTATATGCCCATTTTCAGACGTGGAATAGATTTAGACTCCAATCCCATGTTTTAAAATGTAGTTATCATCCACAATTAGGAAGGGTTCCTTAATCCCAAGAGCAAAGGGACTTGGGCTGGCAAAAGTAAATAATGGCCATTTAAATCTGTAAAGTCATCTGTGAGGAATGGAATTCAAAAAAGTCAATAACTAATCCTACCTTGGGTCCATAAATGCCCCTGTGTATGTACAAGATGTTGAAATCTCTTAATCATGATTATGGAAAGGCTAATGATATTTTTTTCCAGAGTAAAGTCAATATACGTTGACTACATGATGCAGTAGCTACAAACGTTGATGCAGCCTTTGGAAATTATTTTTAAAGCATGTTTCCTTTTTAGTACTTAAATCTCAAATGAATTGTTTTCATCTCTCCATCTATACTGGCCCTACCCAGTTTGACTATCTCCCTTCTTGGTTATGCTGTTCATTCCTTGCTTTAATTTTAATCCTTCTCTATTCTAGCCTCTAGGCTATCATACTGCTTGGCAACTTTTTATTTTGGAATTAATGTATACTTACAGAAATAAATAGGGTAATACAGAAAGTTCTGTTGTACCCCTCTTCCAGTTTCACCCTTTATTACCACCTCACAGTACTCTGGTATATTCATGGAAACTAAGATTTCAACAATGGTGGATTGTTTTATATGAACTCCAGACATTATTTGGAATTTCACTGGTTTTTCCACAAACATCATCTGGTTCAGAACCTGATACAGAGTGCCACATAGCATTTACTTGTCATGTCTCTCCAGTCTCCTCTAGTCTGTGAGAGTTTCTCAGTCTTCCCTTGTTCCTTGTCATCAGACTTGGATTTGTCTGATGTTTTCCTCATGGTTAGATTGAGGTTATAGGTTCTTGGAAAGAACACGTCAGAGGTGAAGCAATCTTCTCACATTTTATCAGGGAACACACAATGTCAACATAAAATTATTGGTGAGATTAACCTTTACAATTTGATTCAGATAGTTTTGACCATGTTTCTCTACTTCTCTATTGTAGAATTCCTATTTTCCCCTTTCAATACCCTCCAGACTCTCATAGATATACAGGTGGAATATTCCTTATTCCAAATGCTTGAGAACAGAACTCTTTCATATGTCAGATTCCTTTTGGATTTTGGATATTTGCATTATACTTACTGGTTGAGCATCCCACATCTGAAAATCTGAAATTGGAAATGCTCCAGTGAGCATTTCATTTGATGATTATATTTCCACACAAAAAGTTTCAGATTTTGGATTTTTGGATTTGGAATGCTCAATCTGTATGTATCAGGTTTAAAAATATGCTAAGATTTCTTTCTGCATAATACTTTCATGTGTCTGTGGCCCTTAAAGCTGGAAGTTCCTATATGATAGGAATCTACACATATATGCATACAAATACATACATTCATAAACAAATGCATATACACTAATTTTAATGTCAAATGTGGCATATTCAGAATTCACCAATACTTAGGACATGATACTATTAATAATCAAGTCAAACTTTTCTCTGTGAAAGATTGTCAGGCCGTTGGTGATTAAAATGTGTTTACTACCTAACTGGGCATCATAGTCAATAGGATAGTTCTGAGTCACAAATGCATCATGGCAATTTTCTCTCATAGTCAATTCCAGCCTTTAGGGACTACAGAAAAATATTCTATTTACAAGAAAAAAGAAAGAAAGAAACAACCCCATCAAAAAGCGGGCAAAGGATATGAACAGGCACTTCTCAAAAGAAAACATTTATGCAGCCAGCAAACATGAAAAAAAGCTCATCATCACTGCTCATTAGGGAAAAGGAAATCAAAACCACAATGAGATACCATCTCACGCCAGTTAGAATGGTGATCATCAAAAAGTCAGGAAACAACAGGTGCTGGAGAGGATGTGGAGAAAGAGGAATGCTTTTAAACTGTTGGTGGGAGTGTAAATTAGTTCAGCCTTTGTGGAATACAGTGTGGTGATTCCTCAAGGATCTAGAACCAGAAATACCATTTGACCCAGCAGTCCCATTACTGAGTATATACCCAAAGGATTATAAATCATTCTACTATAAAGACACATGCACATGTATGTTTATTGCAGCACTGTTCACAATAGCAAAGACTTGGAACCAACCCAAATGCCCATCAATGTTAGACTGGATAAAGAAAATGTGGCACATGTACACCATGGAATACTATGCAGCCATGAAAAAGGATGAGTTCATGTCCTTTGCAGGGACATGGATGAAGCTGGAAACCATCATTCTCAGCAAACTGGCACAGGAACAGAAAACCAAACACCACATATTCTCCTTCATAAGTGGGAGCTAAATATTTCTTTCAAATATCTGTTCTAATAATAAGATGGTCAATCATCCCATTTTGCACAGCATTATGCTGGTTTTAGCATCTGAATTCTCTCATCCTGGGAAACCTTTCAGTCTTGTTCATGTATGGATTTTTAAACAACTAGCTCACTTTCTCTTAGGTGGTGCTCTAGGTTGATAAAGGCTCTCTTACAATGTAGTCTCCAGGAGATTTTAGTAGACTTTCTACAATCTACTCAGGCCAAGGTTTAGTGAGATTATGTGATAGGAACTGTACATGAACCAATATTTGAAGGCATCTATGAACATATTCTTTATTTAAACCAGCATCAAATTCTACCAAAACCAGCAAGTTTAGTTTGTAAGCAAAGATGAAATGACTGGACATTCTAAATGGATGGACTTTGAGTTCTTTTGCTAGGGTACTCATGATGATGCAGACTTACCTATATGCTCTCACCTTGCCTCCCTGGTGACCTGCATTACTTATTTGTCAGAGAAAATGACTACCTTAAATCTAAGCAATGGGTAGTTATCAAATCTAAAAAACTCTTTGTGACTCAAAGGGAATTTAAATTCATGACTCTGCTTCATTAATACTAATCTCAAAGCAAGTGAACAAGATAAAACATATTAACTCTTGTCCCATCTTCATGTGGCTCCTGTATTACTAAGGGTCATTGGAGGCTGCCTAGCTAGTCACTATTCTTAAAATGAGACTGATATGAAGTAAGAAGATAGCATAATGAAAGAGCAAAAGGGAACAGTTTGTTCTGATTAACATTCTGAGTCATTGATAACCCCACTAATAGGACTCAAACAAGTCTGAAATACTGTGGTCTTGGAATCAAACTTGAAACCAGAGGTTTACAGTGGGAGAAAACACAGAGTAATGCCTGATACAATGAAATCCAGGCTTAGATGACCAGGATTTGTATCCTGACTCTACCATTTGGCAACTGTCTGCTCTGGAAAGTTTTTTTTAACTTTTCTGGAACTTTGTTTCCCAATTTATAAAGTATTATTCCTAAAAGTCCCTCCCTCATTTCATCACTGGTATGCTGACTTCATCTATTCTCCTGACTCTTCTGAGCCTCTGTTGGCTCATTTGCAAATTACTGGCTTTGACTGCCTCAATTGATTGTTGTCAGAATAAAATAGAATAATGTATGTAAAGACCCCAATCCTCAGTGGTATTATTATTCAGTAGGTTATAGAGGTATTGTACATAATTTGTTTTACCCTATAAATAAAAATGTGAACATGTGATTTATCATGTTACACATAATTTTCAGTTGTAAAACAATTTATGTTGCTACGTGATGTATCTTTTGCTGACACATGCTTGATGTCAGGGGCATGGGGCATTTCTCATTAAACTTTGTACACAAATTATTAGTGTCAAAAATAAAACCTATGGAAGATGGATTAGAAAATAAATATTTTTATCTTGAGATAAACAAAAAATCCAAGTCCTAACCGCCTACATATTTTCAGTCACATGTGCAGTTCTATTAGTAAAACTCTATCTCTTACTACTTACTCTTACTCTCTTACTACTCACTTGTCTTACTCTTACTCTTTCTCCTATTTTAACCTAAAATGATTTCTCCTAATCTTTGCATAGCAATAACAGATAGGTAAAACATTAAAAACATCCTTAAATCAAAAGTCTGTTTCAAAGTTTTACAACCACAAGTCAAATTTGTTTTCTGAGGGAATTAATCTTAATTTATATAATCAAAAACAATAGAAACAGAAGGAAAACATGAAAGCAAATTCTGAGGAAACATTTGTTTCATAGATTCAGGAAAACATTTTTCTTCAGATATGACTGAATAGTAATTTTTGTCTTACAGTTTTTTCACTTGCTTTACTTCAGCAATTACATTAGCATTAATGTAATTTTATCTATGACAGATATTATTTCAATTACTTTATATATGTAGCTTCACTTCTAATTTTTCTAAATATATTTATTATATTGCTTCACCTTTTTCATTTTTTTCTCATAATATTAGCCAACTTAAATTATAATATAAATAATTTTGATATAGAGAGAATAGGAACATTATCCAATATGAACACCAATTTTGATGAAATTCCTGTGAATTAAATCTTCCAAAAACTTTATACCTTTAAATCAGAATTTTTACACTTCTAAAAATAGTATCTTAAAATCTATTCAAATAAGCATGTAATCTTAAAATTATTAGTTTTCTTTAGACAATAGGGTAGGGTGACTACAGTTAGCAACAATGTATATTTTAAAGTTGCTAGAAGAGAAGACTTGAATTTTTCACAATTATACAAACGATAAACACTCAAAGTGATGGACACCTCAAATATCCTGACTGATCATTACATGTCTATGCATGTAACAAAATATCACATGCACCCCATAAATATGTAAAATATTATGTGACAATAAAATTAGTTTTCTCAGCTAGGCGCGGTGGTTCACGCCTGTAGTCTCAGCACATTGGGAGGCCGAGGCGGGCGGATCATGAGGTCAGGAGATCCAGACCATGGTGAAACCCCGTCTCCACTAAAAATAAAAAAAATTAGCCAGGCGTGGTGGCGGGCTCTTGTAGTCCCAGCTACTCGGGAGGCTGAGGCAGGAGAATGGCGGGAACTCTGGAGGGGAGGCGGAGCTTGCAGTGAGCTGAGATCGCGCCACTGCACTCCAGCGTGGGCGACAGAGCGAGACTCCGTCTCAAAAAATAAAAATAAAAAAAAAATGTTCTCATAAGTTTATTTATTTAATTTTATACTCCTTCAATATTTTTTGTAATTGCTATATTGGTTAGGGTATACATAGGAGAAATGATATAATTTCACATATTGACGAAAATATTTTGTGTGATTTTTTTTTTTTTAACTCCAGATGAAGCTTATTTAAATTGTCTGCGTCTCAGTGTGCTTTTTCGCTCATATTAGTCTAGGAAATCTCAATTCAACTAAAACACCTTCTTTCTAACTTATTTTATCTTATCTAACTTATCTAGCTTACTTTCTCTTTCTCACTTCATCCTAGTGCTCTTGGGTCTATTAATATGTAACCATTTCCTTACTGAGAGTCAGTTCAACAAGTTTTTTTATAACCTCTTTGTCTCTTTTTTTCCATTCTTTTAGATTATTGTTAAATTATTGGGCCCCAGGTGCAAGACTTATTCTTTCCAAACAGCTGTGGTTAGTATAACACTATTAGTATCATATTATTCATATGTGAATTAGTTATAGAAATTCCAATTTTACCTCATTGGAATTGTTAGATGAAATGTCTACATTCCCTATCATTTTACTTGTAACAAGTTCCTTTTCAATTCTTAAAAAAATTTCTAATGTATATTTTCCTTTGCTTCTTTTAATTTTGATCAAAAGACACTGGAGTTCAGATAAAATGTGATTTTCTAGCATTGCTATTTATTATTTTTCCAAACAGCAGTTGGTTCTCTACACCCTGGGCTATTCCTCAACTGAAATAGATTGTACTCTGAAGTTCAGTAGCTGCTTGTGATTCAGCCCTTTTTGGTTCTAACATTAGAGTTTTGGTTTTAACATTTGCTACTCCATGGTATTTTTGAGACCCAGGGCAAATCTGTAAAGATATGTTCTGTAATTTCTTCCTTTGTAGTTTACACAGCACAACATTTTTATTTGCAAACCTACCGAATTTTTTTAGAAAGTTACAAATACAAGCCTTGTTTAGAGATTTGGGCATTTGTCTAATATGTCTGTGTGTGTTATTCATAGCAGTACACATAATAAAAATACTAGAAATATATCTGAATATTATTTCAACAGTTTTCCTTGAAGTAATTGTGGGATAATTGACAACTCATCTCACTTTTCTAGACTTTAAACATATTTTTAAGATATGGCATTCATACAAAAAAATGTACAAATCATCATGCATATCTTTATGAATTTTCACAAAGTTACTACACCAATGTAACCAAAATCAAACAGAGAAAACATACCAGCATCACAGAAACTTCTCCTGTGTCCACTGCCAGTAACAGAATTATGGATAACCAATATGCCAACACCTAAACAATAGATCAACTGATCTTGTTTAGTAAGCTTTATTTTTTATTTTATATGACTGGAATCATACAGGACACATTACTAGGTGCCCTCTTTTCTTTTCCTCAAAAAGTTACCTTTGTAATATTTATCCATGTTGTTGCATAGTTGTAGTTTATTTATTTTCATTCTTTACAGTATTCCATTGTGTAACCATACCACAATGTGTTTACTTATTCTTAGAATGTATTTGCTTTCTGGTGAACTAAGAAATCGTTTCCTACAATAAATGTCAAGTCAGACGATGTATGTGTATTTCTAATTCTAGTACTGAATTTACTCACAATTGAGAGGGTAACATTCATAGCAAAACAAAAGCGTAGTCTTTAAAGAGGTCCATGACTGTCAGTGCTACTCCCACAATGCCTTTTATCTCTTGTATTAGGCCATGTTCTGGTTTAAGTTTAACATAAGAAGTTTAAGCAGTATTTTTGCTAGGGTATTTGTTTAGTAGCATAATTGTAGAAGGATTTAATCAGACTATTTCTTTTTCAAGTGTCCCCACTAAAGGGAGAAAATAGTCTACAAGTCTCCTTCTAACCTTGCTCTTTTCCTTCTCACTAAAAAAAAAAAAAAAAAAAAAAAAAAAAAAAAAAAAAAAAAAAAAAAAGTTTTTACTTACTCATTCATTCATTCATTCTTTTTTATACCTTCTATTTATACAAGCAGACTAGTATACTGTTATATATGTAGTGATGAGGACATAATGTTTTTCTAGTTGGATTTCCAGTTGACACAGTACCATTTATTACAAAGAATTATCTTTTAATAAAGAATTCATTGTCATAAATAAGGTTATTATATATGGGTGAATCTGTTTCTGTGCTGTATATTCTGTTCCCACTCTCTATTTTCTTCCATAATTATCTAGCACCATTGGTAAATTGTCTTAATTACTACAGGTTTATCAAATATCTGCCACTGTACTTCTTTCTGTTTTTATCTTTCTTCTGTAAGGTTGCCTTAACTGCTCTTAGTTCCTTGCATTCATTCATAAATTTTATAATCAAATTATCATTTTCCTCATGAATAGAGGATTTTAAAAAGTCAGATTGGGTAGAACTGTCACCTTTCTGACACTGATTGTTTTAATACACTGAGTTAAGTCCTTTATTTTTGCTATTTGTGTTTTAATGTTTTAATATAGTTCTTATTCATATTTTGTTAAAACTGTGATCTTTTTGGTGTTTGTTGCTAATATAAAGAGTATCTTTTAAAATTTTACTCTAATGTCTTTGTAATTGGTAAACAAAATGAATACCATTTATTTTTACATATTTACCTTTACCAATAAATTGTTAAATTAATAGACATCCTATGTACACAAATAATTTCATCTGGGAATAACGATAGTTTTATTTCCTCTTTATTTCAATATTTATGTATTTTTTCTTTCCTTGTTATACTAGCTAAGACCCTCAGTTCAATGTAGAAAAGAGGAGGTGATAGTAAATATTTTTTTCATCCTTGATGTCATTGGGAAATACTCTTAATACTTAATATTTAGTGTAATATTAACCATTAACCTTTTGTAGAAAGATAACTTTTTATCAGCTTAGAGAAATTTCACACTATTCATTTTTTGCTAAGTAATCTTTTTCATTTGTTTGTTTTGGTTGTTTCTAATCATGAATAGTTATAAAAATTTTCTCAGATGATTTTTCAGCATCTGTCAAAATAATTATATAGTTTCTCTTCTTTATTCTGTTGACATGGTGAACAATATTGACTTATGAATCTTAACTTCCCCTGAATTCCTGAAACAAGTCATATTTTGTCATAATTTACTGTAATTATTGTGTTAGTCTGTTCTCACACTGCTAATAAACACAATCCCAAGACTCGGTAATTTATAAAGGAAAGAGGTTTAATTGACTCACAATTCCACATGGCTGGAAAGGCCTCACAATCATGGCAGAAGGCGAATGAGGAGCAAAGTCACGTCTTACGTGGTGACAGGCAAGAGAGCTTGTCCAGGGGAACTCACATTTATAAAACCATCAGATCTTGTGAGACTTAGTCACTACCACGAGAACAGTATGGGGGAAACCGCCCTCATGATTCAATTACCTCCACCTGGCTCCGTCCTTGACATGTGGAGACTATTACAATTCTGGATGAGATTTGGGTGGGAACACAGCCAAATCATATCATTTATATATATTCTTGAGCCTAATTGAGTAATATTTTGTCTATAAGACAGATTTGTAACTGTCCTTTTGTCTCACAACTTTTCAGATATTAATCTCAAGATGTTAGCTTCATGAACTTTTGTAACTCTGGAAGATCATTAAAAAACATTTGCAAATTGTATATATCTGTGTTTTTTCCTCTTTAAATATTTTAAAGAAATTCCTAGGGAAGCCATTTGATTCTGGGATTGGACTCAAGTTTTTAAAGTATTGCTAGTAGTATTATAGTGTTAAATGTTACGGGCTAACATATAATGAACTCTTATTTTGTTTCAGGAAAAATACTGATACAGGTTATCTTATTTTTTCTGCATGGAAACTCTGTGAGGTATTATCATTATTCTGAAAACTTGAGAATTGAAGTTTAAGGAGGATAAGCAACTTGCCCAAAGTGACACAGGTAGTTATTAAAAGAAGTTACTACGTGTCTTCTGAGATCCCTCCTTATTCCACAGTTCATAGAAGAACATGTTTCCATTTCCTTGCTCTTTGGTAACAAACAAAATGCAAGCAAGTCACCAATGGCCTTGACTGAATGTTACTTTATAATGCACTTCATTCTCTAAAACACTTATCCTTTCATTGTTAACATCCTTCCCAATCATTCCTATTATACTCCCTGGAAGCACATTTTCTGATAAATATAAAAACAAAAGTCAATATAAAAACAAAATACTTCAGTTTCTTCCACATTTTCACAGAATACTTTCTGAACCATTGTGTATTAATTGACTCCAAATGTATCCTGAAAATGGTATTTCCCTTAAACCCTTTCAGTGTGGCTACTCATTTTCTTGTCCCATCTTCAATGAAGGGACTAAATCAATTTCTGCATTTTTTTTTTTTTTTTTTTTTTTTTTTTTTGCTGGTCTCCTATTTCTACTTTCAAACACTTTGGTGCAACATTTTGCACAATCTCTTGGAAGTTCATGCTCAGTACCCCGCTGTGGGTATTTGTTGTCTTAATATATTGATCATTTCTCCAAATAGATTGAGGACTATCACACTTGGATAACAGTCATTTGATTCTTCCATTTCTTCTTTTCTAAATTCGTATTGGATTACTTCAATATACATAAATAGGACCTCCCAAGTACTCTACTAGCATAACCCTTGAAATCATCAACTTTCACTTCAGTTTCACTCTGCTTCTAAAATGATCCTAGGTTGGGCCATGTTCCTTTATCTAGGGTTCTCATACTTACTATATCAAATTTCAACATCTTGTTTTCTAAATGGAACCTTTTTGCCTTTCTGGCTATCATTTGCCCCTTAATTTGGGGCATATTTCCTTTGACAACAGTGTAATCCTCTGTGTCATTTCAACCATTTTCATTAGAGCATCTGTATCCTTTGATTTCCACAACATGAAAAAAAATCAGAGCTCTGACTATTAGTTAATAAAAACTATCTCCTTTTCCACTACTACAACAGGATGCCCACTTTCAGAAAGGAAAATACAGAAGAGTCCTTTGAACCAGTACAGTCTATATATATCTTCTGCAATCTCCTCAGTGGTTCTGAGAAAGATTTTGCTAACTGGTGAACTTTATTTTTCTATTTCCCCAGTGGCAATTTTAATAATTCACCGTGTCTTCAGAGTTGTTTTCCATGATCTTTCAACTTTCGTTTTTAGCTAATGTTCTTGCCCAACTACTTCACTTGGAATAAAACAAGATTAGGTTAAAGAGATCTATCAATTTCTGATATTAAAATATGAAGACTCCCATCTGTAGCCACAATTACACTTATATTTATTCTTCCATTGTTATCGGTAAAAATGTCTTTCCACTTACATGCCTGAAACTATTCCCTCCCTTACTTCCCTAGGGGACTTTTTCTATCAATTTTCTCCTTCATTATTTATCCAGAATATATTTATTTAATTCTTACTGTGCATTAACACATCACTAGATGTTTTGGATATAATGGTGAACAAAATAGAAAAACAATGTTTTATCTTGATAGGTAAATTATAATGGGAAGGAGAGGATAAATACTAAACAAGAAACAATGAATAAATATAGATAATAGAATATCAGAAGCTGGTAGTTTAGGAAATAGAGTAAATCACAGTAAGGAAAATCAGGGGTATTTGAAGAGGGCTGAGAAGGTTACAGTATTTGATGGGATATTATAATTGACTACATTGAGAATGTAAAGGTTAAGCAAAAAAGGTGATTTGATAAAGAATTTATGAAATGATAAAGGCATGCATGTCTGGCAGAGGTAACAGCTGGAGAAAATACACTAAGTTGAAAGCATGCCTGATGAGTTTAAGTAATAGCAGCTAGGGGACTGGGAGTTGCTGGTGTGGGCCAGTTAAGGAGAGAATAATAGGAGTTGATGACAGAGAATATTAGCTTGATAGATTATATAAGACCTTGAGGTCCATCATAAGGACCTAGGGCATTCAAAATTGATAGATTGAGACAAAGAGGAGGAAACAAAAAGATACTAAGGAGTAGCAATCAGTGAGATAGGAAAAAAAATGAAGAGAATGTTGTATCTTACAAATCAAGAGAAAAAACTATGCCTATGAAGGCTCAGCTAAGTGAAATCCCGATGATTAGTCAAGTAGAATAGGAAACACAAATGTACCATTGCTTTTGGCAACGTGAAAGTTGTTAGGGATAGTATTAAAGACAGTTTCAGTGAAATCATGGGCACAGTCTCAGTTAAATTTAAGAGAGATTGTGAGAAGAAGACTTAAAAACAGTGAGAGGAGACAATATTTTTGCAGAGTTTTGCTGCAAAGTATAGCAAATAAGTCAGGTAATAGTGGGGAAAGTTTAAAATCAGAGACATATAATCAGCATGTTTGTATTTCAATCAGAATAATTAGAGTGTGAAATATTGACTACGTAGGAGAAAGCAGAAAGAAAAAATTCTAGTGTTATATCCCTAAGTTGGCAAGAGAAGATGAGATCTGACTCTAAGAAGTGGGAAGGTAGGGAAGTGAATGCAGATTTATGGGTGAATAGGTGTTGTGACTGGTTACACGGAAGCTCTTTTCAGATTGCTTCAGTTTTCTCAGTGAGACAGCAAGCACAATCAGCAACTGCAACAAAGGTGGGGGTGTGATACTGGAGGCTGGAGGAGACAGAACATGTGAAATAGTATTAAGAATGTGGAGGCGTGAGCATACAGCAACAATATGTGATGTGATGTCTGCCAGCATTAAAGATTTGCTTAAAGTCTGTTGCTGTTAATTTATAGTGAGAGCAGTCAGTGCCTTTTTTGTTTTTGTTTTTATTCACCTTTACTTTGCTATGTAGATGCAGATATGAAGTAGACACAGAAGTTGCTGCATTGTTGAATTTAACCATCATTGTGGTTTTGCCAAGTAGTTCTGGTCGCATGCTGCTAATAAGACATACCTGAGACTGGGTAATTTAGAAAGCAAAGAGCTTTAATTGACTCACAGTTCCACATGGCTGGAGAGGCCTCACAATCATGGCGAAAGGCAAATGAGGAACAAAGTCATGTCTTACATGGTGGCGGGCAAGAGAGCTTGTATAGGGGAAGTCCCATTTATAAAACCATCAGAGCTCCTAAAATTTATTCACTACCAAGAGAATAGTATGGAGGAAACTGCCCCCATGATTCAATTAACTCCACCTGGCCTGCGACACGTGGGAATTATTACAATTCAAGGTGAGTTTTGGGTGGAGACACAGCCAAACCATATCAAGTCCAGTGAAGCAAGAACAGAAAGGAATCAGGGGTACTTCAAGGATTATGATGACTGGCCATGTAATTTGAAAGGGGACATTTTGGGGACAGAAGACCATGAAAAGTAAGGGTCTCTGAACTAGAGACTCTAATGTAGTGGTTGACATTTTTGGCACCAGGGACAGGTTTCGTGGAATACATTTTTTCTATGAAGTAGGTAGAGGTGGGGGATGATTTGGGGATGAAATAGTTCCCCCTCAGATCATCAGGCATTAGTTAAATTCTCAGAGTGGTGTACAACCTAGATCCCTTGCTTGCGCAGTTCACAATAGAGTTCATTCTCTGATGAGAATCTAATGCTGCCACTGCTCTGACAGGAGGCAGAGCTTAGGTGGGAATGCTGCCTTGCCCACTGCTCACCTCCTGCTCTGCAGTCCAGTTCCTAATAGGCCATGCACAGATACTGATCTGTGACCGGGGTTAGGGATTCCTATTCTAGTTAACTCAAAGGATGGCTAGGATGGAATTACAAGAGGGAGCGATTGCAAAGTTGATTGTCTGTTCTTACTTCTGTCCCATAGTGAAGTGTTTCCTGGCCATTGCCATTTCCTTCATAAGCTTCCACGGATGCCTAACCCTGTAAGTAAAAAAGTGAATACACATATCCTTCTGTCCTCTGTGTGGTACACTGGGCTTAATATCTTACAGCACTTTTAGTGACTCCTTTCAGTTTTTACTTGCTGCCTTCCCATCTTCTTCTCCTGTGATAAATCCAGGAAAGACACGTCTAAATGATAGCCCTCTACCAAAGGCCAAGCTTTCTGTCTTTGTATACTCATATTCAGGGTATCTCATCTTTGACATGCTCAATATTTGACATACTCAGGGTATGTTGTCTTCCAGGAGGCCTCTTATTTCTATTTGACAATTCACCGTCAGTGTTGTGTTGAATCAGTATAAATCAATCTTACTCATCTCATGTATATGCTTGTCTCTCTCTCCTTTGATGAATTTCTCAAAATCAGGGCCTGTCTCTTGGTCACTGTATCTATGTATAAGACCTAGCCAATGGGTAGCATAAAATAATATATCCTAATTCATCAAAAGATCTGTTATCATCTGAAATTTAGCTCCATATCTAATTACATACTTGATCTATTGCGACTATTTCCCACTCACCACACATTTGGAAAATATAACATCGAGCTAATTCATTACTTATCTATCCAGAGAGACTTACTGCTCTGATGTCCTTCCCCAACCCACTCAAGTATTAACAACATTTTCTAAACCACCTATCTTTGGAACTCTGAGTATTTCTTTCATCTGACTTCTGCATTTTTCAGATCCCTTTACCAAACCTTGTAAGTAATTTATATATCTTTCATCTCACTCTTGCTGTTTCCAGATCCCTTTACCAAACCCTAGAGACAAATATTTTAAAATGTCTCATTCACTAATTTCTTTCTTTTTATTTCTATTTCAGTCACTCTTTTTCTTAGGTTCGGAGTCATTTATTCATTCTATAAATTATTTTTAAGCATTTTTAAGCCAGAAACCTACGAAGTGCTAGGTGCTGGGGAGAGAGTTTTGAACAAACCATGCAAAGTCTATTCTTTTGTGGAGCTTGCATTCTAAATGCCTTAGCAAGAAAGTATAAAATAATGCTTCTGTGCTATTTAAGAATTTAAAACTGAGTTATGGGATAGAAAGTGACCTGGAGTCTACTTTACGTTGAGTGATGGAGGGCTCCCTGAGAAAGTGACATGAAAACTGACCTAAATTAATGACATTCACTGACACCTTTATTTACTGTCCCATGCCTCTTGTATCTCACTCTGTCCCACAGATCTTTCTGCCCTCACCCTTATTTAGTATATTATATAATGTAGCCATTGAAAATATGCACCTTGGTATTTTTATCATAATTGTCTCAGGTACATCAAGTATGAACTTAGAGTATAAATTCTCTGAGAGTGAGACTGTCACCGTCTATACCAATATGCAATGGAAGGAGTCTCTGAAATGGGAGGTAAAATGTTAGCTTTCCTATTTTCATACTCAGAATTTTAATTTTATATTTATTAATAGAAATTTTAAGATTAATTTAAAACCAGATTAACTTACTCCTAAAGCTCTTCATATTTACCATCTGAATATGAAGATTCTGAATTCCTCCCGCAGTGCTTTTTCCCCACTAATATCACCTACACATTGCTGCTCTCTTTCTATGACTTTTTGCATGCACATAAACTTTTTGTTTCATTTCTGAAACGCACTTAAGTCTTTCTGAAGCTATATTCAATAGCAATTAAATTTGTGTCACACCAATAATACACATAACTCAGTTAAAATGATAATATGAGCAGTTTTTAATGGGTTCACAGGTCCACAGCAGTAGCATGCTTACTACCTGAGTGACTGCGATTGACAGGCACCATACCCAGATTGTAGGACGTACTCTAATTTTACAGATCTTACATTGAAAGGTTAAAAAATATTTATCTTAGAAATGCTAAAATGAAGTAATCTATCCTCAACCAATGTTCCATGGAAGAGCCCTCTGTAGGAGGCTGACAGGCATGCTGAAAAAAGTTTGGGAATGCTGAGTTAAATGCAGTTAAATTGGAGTCTCAGGACCTTCCAGAATCTTTAGTATGCAATAGGAACTACGTATTCCAAAAGGATTTATGTTTCAGTGTTTAACTAAGAACTCTTGTTTTCACTGTTCTCAGTCTTTGGAGTTAGTGCTCTATGGGATATAATTTGGGCACTGATCTGGACGGCAAAAATGATATCCAAAGAAATATAGGTTATTACTTGATCCATAGATAAGAAAATGAAAGATTTTAGTGAGCTGTAAAAGCCTGATGATCAAGATGTTGACCTGAAGGCCCATCTGTGTGAGATATCCACCGCTGTGGGCCTCTTCCTCTTAAGCTGGCTATAAAATCAGTATAGCTCATACCATCTTCCTATTTAAATTTCCCCCTGTAGTTAGCTGCATGTCCTAGATTTTCAACATCGTCCAAGTATAAAATACTTCGTTCTATTATCAACTAAGTATCTCATGTGATTTCTTGCAAAGTCAGGTTATTAGAATATAATGTGGGCATGACACACAGGCAGAGCCCAACCTCAGCAACCTTTTTTCCCTTGAAATGTTTATTTTCAAAATTATCCAACATACAAAAATTCGAAAGAAAGAATAATAAACATTTGCATAGCTTTCTATTCTCACTTTTATGCTAATTTACTTTGAGTCTAGAGGTAAGGCGTTTCAGTGCTCTCATGAATGAAATGATGTAGTTGTGTGATCTTCAGGGATTCATTTCACTTTAAAATTTTGTGAGACCATATAAGTCAGAAGTAATTATGATAATACAAAATTTAGAAAAATATCTTTCATTTCTAGCACTATTATTTAAATCTTAGTAACACCACAATGTTTATCTGTGCCCAACATTTTTCATTTTACTGAATTTCTAGTAGCACAAATAAACATTTAGCAAGAGATTCCTGGGAGGAAAACTAACCTTCTAAGAATAAAGCCCAAGGGAGTCACAATTAAGGAATTGAAATAATTAGTCTGGTTCTCTAATGTTGTACCTCCTTTTATTCTTACCATTTAGTCTCATTCTGAAAGTTTAACTAATCCTAAGTATATTTATCATTCCAGGAGCATTATTATACTCTGTGTCTAGCAACATCTTAGGTATCAAATAATTCATCTTGCAAAGTAGAAGCACCTTTTATTTTTCTTCTCTTCCTATATCTCAGTATCTTAATTGCAATGACTCATGAGCTGACTTTTTTTTTTTTTTTCGGTTTGCTCCCGGTTGTGCTGATGTGTCACAGAATAGTGACTACAACTTCTGCTGTAATTGATGGAACAAATTCTTCTGGGATGTATTAATACAGCTGCAGGCAGTAAGGCAAGCAGCGAATGGAAAGTAAATGGGTTCAGGAGCTCTAGAGACAATGATGTTGCTGGAGGCGGAGAGGTAGGCAGTCACTAATAACTACAGCTAAACAGTGGGAAGAAAGCATGCACCAGGTTTGTTTCACCAATCAGTATCTATCATATGCACTTGGCACAGTTATAATCAAATATTTCTTTCCGAAGCCAATTAACCCTTCAGGGTGCTGCTAACTACTGCATATGTAGCTGCTAGTTAGAACAATCACTAGGACTTTGATTTTAAGTGCCCATGTTAAAGATATAGATTTTTCAGCCGGCGTGGTGGCTCATGCCTGTAATCCCAGCACTTTGGGGGGTCGAGGCGGGAGGATCACGAGGTCAGGAGATCGAGACCATCGTGGCTAACGCAGTGAAACCCCGTTTCTACTAAAAATACAAAAAAATTAGCCGGGCATGGTGGTGGGCGCCTGTGGTCCCAACTACTCCAGAGGCTGAGGCAGGAGAATGGCGTGAACCCGGGAGGTGGAGCTTGCAGAGAGCCCAGATCGTGCCACTGCACTCCAGCCTGGGCGACAGAGTGAGACTCGGTCTCAAAAACAAAAAAAAAGAAAAAAAAAAAAGGTATAGATTTTCTTTGGTGTTTTGGAAGGCAGCTATGCTCACCACTATACCACCAACGCATTCTTTGGTGTTTTGAAGACAAATTATGTCTTTCTTAATCTTGAATACTTTTCCCAAAGACTATGATTCTATTTAGCTTGAAATTAAGATTATTCCTTTACATGTTCATTTGGTGTTCTAAACTTGGAACCATAGAATTATAGTTTTGGTTAAAACATTTAATTTTGAGGGCTGGATGTGGCTAATCCCAGCATTTTGGAAGGCCAAGGCAGGAGGATTGCTTGAGATCAGGAGTTTGAGAACAGCCTGGGCAACATAGTAAGACTGTGTCTCCAAAATCAGTCAATGATCATCATCATCATAATTTTGATGATCAGGAGTTTGTTCTAAAAAGAATGAGTTAGTTGCCCAAGATCTCAGCACTGCTTATTGGTAGTATTCAGATAAAAGCAAATGATAAGGTTCATCATGGTTAGATTTACCGGCACTTTGGTAAAACATACTGAGAGCTTATAGTGTGTTGGGCATAGGACAGGGGTGCAAAGATGAATTTAATTGACACTTCGAAATATACAAACACAAATTATTTCCAGGTATATATTCTTTACCAGTGACATATACAAAGTGCTGCATGGGAGAAAAAAATCTTAATTTGAATTGGAGGGTTGGAAGACAATGAAACACATACAGTCAGTGGCAGATATTATCAGTGGAAAAGCTGAAGGCCTCTTACAGAGTCCTTGCAGACTGTAGTGGCATTTTGTGGATGTATTTATAATCTGAGTTTCACGAATATGTAAAGCTAAAATATTCCTACCTGTAATTTGTATTTGCTTCATAGCACAATAAAGAGAAGCCAGAATATATTTAGATTTTATGTGGAATCTTTAGATATTAAAATCACCGGCTGGGCGCGGTGGCTCAAGCCTGTAATCCCAGCACTTTGGGAGGCCGAGACGGGCGGATCACGAGGTCAGGAGATCGATACCATCCTGGCTAACATGGTGAAACCCCGTCTCTACTAAAAAAAATACAAAAAACTAGCTGGGCGAGGTGGTGGGCGCTTGTAGTCCCAGCTACTCGGGAGGCTGAGGCAGGAGAATGGCGTAAACCCGGGAGGCGGAGCTTGCAGTGAGCCCAGATCCGGTCACTGCACTCCAGACTGGGAGACAGCGAGGAGACTCTGCCTCAAAAAAAAAAAAAAAAAAAAAAAAAAAATCACCTTATTTTCATTTCTCCAAACAGAAATAAATGTTCTATGCTCTTGTCATGGCCAATTTCACTTACTAAATAACAAAAAAGAAAGGCATATTGGTATTCACACCTTTGGCTTGACATTTTATGGGTGACTTCCACGGCTGTCTACATATACTTGGTTTTGATACTAAACATGGCATCGATTACTGTTATTACACAGATAACTGTATATAAAGGTCCTTGTGTTGTCAAGTCTTTATTCACAATTCCTTAAACAGGCATATTTCTTCGTAAATAAAGAATTGGGCATGAAGTTAACTTACATGTCCAGTTGGGAAGAATTTAATGACTCTACCACCATATGGTGTCTGGCGTCTTCCTAGAGAGCCACAAGTCATAGCATAAAAAATCACTGCACTACAGTGTCAGACATGGATTGCAGTCTCCTGCTGAAAAACTCAAGGAGTGTTCAATATTTGTGTCAGCTTTCAGCAGGCATTTTGATGAATATGAATGTAACAGAAATGTCTGAATCTGTGTATGAACCAAATATAAGCCAAATATTAACTGCCTCCTAAGAGGAAATGCTTTGTTTTTTTTTTTTTTTTCACTTGTTTTTCTTTCTGCCTGGTCATTTCTTGAGGCAGCAGAATTCAAACTGGTTTAGTGCTGGAGTCTCATTCTTCTGGGGAGGAAGGACAAATTCAGGGGACACATAAATTTTTTTTAAAAAGTATTTTAAATCTGTTACTTTTTGTAAGGACAACTATAAAGTTTACTATCTTCCAAAGAGGTCTTAAAATTCTTAAAGGAGAGTTTAATTGCAGGATTTATGTTATAATTATGCACAGCCAGAAAGTCATGAAGCAATACTAAACATTCCTCACATGCTGTCAAGTCTATTGTCTTCAAAATAATTGTAATGTAAAAGATTATGTCTGACCAAAAGGTAAGATGTCCTCACATTTCATGTAAATTAAATGTTTCAGAGGTTAGAAAATGACAGACCTTCTCTTCACACCGTATTTAGAGAAATAAGGGAAGTTTAAGTTGGGCATAATAATGTAGACAAAGAAGTAATAAAAATAAAACAAGAATGTTATCCAGTTGTCTTGTTGTGGACATTGTGACTCCAGAACTTTCATTAACTGCTCATCGGTTTACAATGGTTTCATTAAGTGCTATTGTGAGGTGTTAAAAGAGTGTCTTCACAACACTATGTTATTCGAAAATTTGGGAGAACTTCTTTAGACTGTAAGTCCTCAGGGAGAAATGATTTTTTCAAAAGAAAAATACATGGAAAGTACCTAGGTTTATATTTCTTTGGCCTTAATTGGCCAGCTACAATTTTAGACATCAATTTGTGGCTTGTGTGTTTATATCTGTCCCTTTAGACATTGTAAATTTTTATAAAAAAGAGTAGCTGCCAATATTCTCTTTCCCAACTGACAAAAGAAGAAAGAAAGAGAGAGAGAGAGAGAGAGAGAGAGAGAAGGAAGGAAGGAAGGAAGGAAGGAAGGAAGGAAGGAAGGAAGGAAGGAAAGAAAGAAAGAAAGAAAGAAAGAAAGAAAGAAAGAAAGAAAGAA